>NC_057797.1:73113872-73126914 GCF_018294505.1 Triticum aestivum
ACATATTCCCGTGCCTTGGTACGGGGTGCGGCTTGAGTGGAGGGCCGAGAGGCCTCTCTGTTGCGGCCACGAGGTGGCCGATCGGCCGCATCAAGTGCTTCCTCCTCTAATCGGGGTAGCAACCTGCGCTTTGGGTAGCTCTTGGAGGGGCGTTCGAGTTTATGCTCTTCGGCCGCAAGGACTTCACTCCATCTGTCGACTAGCTAATCTTGATCAGCTCTAAGCTGTTGCTGTTTTCTCTTGAGGCTTCTTGCTGTGGCCATAAGCCTGCGTTGAAAACGCTCTTGCTCGATGGGATCCTCTGGCACGACGAATTCGTCGTCGTCGAGGCTTGCCTCGTCTTCGGAGGGAGGCATATAATTATCGTCCTCGACCTCTCTGTCTGCCGCTCTTTCATGAGGGCTGGTTTCTCCATCCTCTTGTGCTAAATCTTGCTGGAGGGGGTTTTCTTCGGCACTTTCCGGAGTATTATTATCTCCCGTGCTGGAATCACCGTATTTGTTTTGGCGGGATTTTGAGCGGCGCCACTGACGCTGGCGCTTAGGCTGTTTCTTGGAGGGGTCATCCTCCGCTGTTCCATCGCCATCTCCTTCTTTTGGGATGTCCACCATGTATATGTCATATGACGAGGTGGCTTTCCAGGGCCTGATAGGCGCTGGTTCTTCATCGTCTCCTTCATCGGCGTCCATACCATCGATGTCTTTGGAGTCGAAGTCGAGCATGTCGGTTAAGTCATCGAAAGTGGCTACAAAGTGGGTGGTGGGTGGGCTTTGAATTTCATCATCGTTCGAATCCCAAACTTGCTGACCGTAGTCCGGCCAGGGCTCTCCTGATAAAGAGAGAGACTTCAGTGTCTTCAGAATATCGCCGAAAGGTGAGTGCTGAAAGATGTCCACGGCAGTAAACTCCATAATCGGCGCCCAATCGGATTCGATCGGCAGGGGCGCAGAGGGTTCGGAGTCTGGAGAGGAGTCCGGTTCCTTGGAGTCACGAGTCTCGCAGAGTGCAGGGCTGGTGTTCGGCTCGATCGCCATTGGGATCGCAGCCCCCGAGGCGGCGTCCAACCACCCATCCTCGATCGGCGCAGTTGGCTCCAAATTAAGGGCCGAAGCCGATGCGGCTGCGGCCTCCAGGGCACTGTTTGGCGGCAGAGCTAGATCATGCTCGTCGTGACAGTGCGGCGCGCTCGGCAGTGGCTCGAATCCGTCGAAGATCAAGTCCCCGTGGATGTCAGCCGTGTAGTTTAAACTTCCAAATCTGACCTGACGGCCAGGGGCATAGCTTTCGATCTGCTCCAGATGGCCAAGTGAATTGGCCCGCAGTGCGAAGCCGCCGAAGACGAAGATCTGTCCGGGGAGGAAGTTCTCACCCTAGACTGCATCGCCATTGATGATCGTAGGAGCCATCAAGACTGACGGCGACGACACAGAGGAACTCTCAATGAAAGCACCAATGTTGGTGTCAAAACCGGCGGATCTCGGGTAGGGGGTCCCGAACTGTGCGTCTAGGCCGGATGGTAATAGGAGGCAAGGGACACGAAGTTTTACCCAGGTTCGGGCCCTCTCGATGGAGGTAAAAACCCTACGTCCTGCTTGATTAATATTGATGATATGTGTAGTACAAGAGTAGATCTACCACGAGATCGGAGAGGCTAAACCCTAGAAGCTAGCCTATGGTATGATTGTTGTTGTGTATGTTGTCCTACGGACTAAAACCCTCCGGTTTATATAGACACCGGAGAGGGTTAGGGTTACACAAAGTCGGTTACAATGGTAGGAGATCTGCATATCCGTATCGCCAAGCTTGCCTTCCACGCCAAGGAAAGTCCCTTCCGGACATAGGATGAAGTCTTCAATCTTGTATCTTCATAGTACAATAGTCCGGCCAAAGGATACAGTCCGGCCATCTGGATACCCCCTAATCCAGGACTCCCTTAGTCGGTATCCAGGGGGATCGCATGGAGGCGGCAGGAGATGTCTTGGATTATACGCCAAGTCTTCGGAAGAGGCAGTCTTGTTCACGTCCAGGCGTGTAGCTTCCGGAGTCCATCCGATGAAGAGTGAGGCTCACAGGCCCAGCCCGAGGACTATAGACTGACTCGGTTAGCACCCCATAGTCTAGGACACTGTTACTACCTTTGCTGCTTTTGTTGACGCGTCCAAATGGGACACTCTTAACACCAAATGCCCCTCTTGCGTCTGTCTATGTCCATAATTGAGCCCGACCACACACACTCGTGCGCTCGACATGACTGCTATCATTGCATGCCCGAGGCTCACATGGGGCCTACCCTTCCTTTCTCGTGTTGTCTCTCTCTCACCCCCCACTCTCACTAGTGGGCTCGCTCACATGTTCAATGTTTTTTCACAAGAAAAATTTATCCTCTATGAAGGTTCTAAAAGGAAGTACAAATTTAGTGGAGTTCCATTTTCTGAAAGTTCGAATTTCATAATAGTGGAAATGTCAATAGTAATTATTTGAAACTCCAAACTTTTGAAAGTTGAAATTCCAAAACATTCAAACAGTACTGAAAGAGGGGCCACGCGTATTTCAAACTGGTACTATAACTTCAAAAAGTGCGAGAAAAACTTCCCAAAAATAGAAATAGTCAAATATGGAAACTTTCCAAAATTTAAAAATATACCCCATTGGGATTTGACTGCACTAGGACAAGGGCACGACTTCCCGCCAGTTAGTTGCCCCCCTCTTAACAATATGTAATGATACCGATACATTTTTATGAAAGTATAACCAATAGCATCACATTTTCAGAACTTCCTCCTTGGAAAAAAACAGGCAACAAGAAGTGCGTGAATGGATGACACAATGAAACTCACAAACAAGGCCCCAAATTCAAGACTATGTACTTTAATGTGTGATGAAGGTACACCCACAGACAACCCCGCGCTTGATGCTTTTGTCGCCGTGTCTGGATGTGACACTCTTAGCACGGAACGCCTCGATGGCGTCTATCCGCACCCATAGTTTACCCTGATCACCCACACCCATGCGATGGGCACCACGATTGTCGATTCGTGCAGAGGGCCACCATGCGGCCTTCCTTCGCTCTCCCGTCTCTCTCTCTGTCACCAGTGGGCCAACCCTTATCTCTTTTCATAGAATTGGGAGGTCAAATTTTTTTGGAAGTTCAAATTTGAAAGTTAATTTTCCAAATGTTCAAAGTTTTGAAAGATTTCAATTATGAATGACGGGCCAATATTTTTTAATCCGATATAACTTCTGAAAGTGCCAAAAGAACTTTCAATTTTTTTGCCAAACATGAAAATAATAGTATGATATTAGTATTTGTCTACACTATGACAAGGGCACGACTACCCCCCCCCCCAAGCTGCACCATATTAACAATATGAAATGGCACTAATACTTTTATAGATGTAAGACCATAAACATCATGTTTTGAGAACTTCCTCTATGGGGAAATACAAGCGACAAGCCCCTGCATGAATATACAATGCCAAGGAACCCACAACCAAGGCCTCAAAATTTGAGGTCGCATACGTAAATATGTGACGCGAGCACACCTACATACAACCCATCGCCCACCGCCTTTTGTTGTCGTGTCTCGATTGGATACTCTTAACACAAAACGCCTCCCCGACATCTATCAGTGCTCGTAGTTCACACTAACTACGGCCGCCCCTGCGGCCGTGGTTCTTGGTACTTGCAGGGGGGCATCACATGGCTTTCGCTACCTCTCTCTCTCTCTCTCATATTGCTGGGCCTGCCTGTATGTATTTTCTCAACTCTTTTCTCATGTATGAAGCTTAAAAAAAACAAAAGTTTGACTTTTTTCAAAGTTCGTATTTTCTAAAGGTTTATATTTTATAAGTTGTTTTTCCAAAAGTTCAAAGTTTTGAAATTTGAAATTTTAGAAAGTTTCAAAAAGTGCTATCTGCATAAATTTTTGAAAGTCGGTACTATAAAGAACTGGCAAAAATTGAAAAACTAAAATTTCCAATTATGGAAAGTTGCCGTAAATGAAAAATAATTCTTGTCAGGATTTGGTCGCGTCAGTGTAGCAGATGCCCTCCAATTAGCCATGCCTCACTCGGTGCATTTTAAAACCAAACCAAACAAACCACACCAAGAAAAACCGAACTGAGTCTAAATTGTTGGTTTTTATGGTTTTTGGTTTATGGTATGGTATGAAATCTAAAAACCATACAGGGATTGATTTTTTTGGGTATAAAACCAATAACTTTAGGTAAAACCGAAATGAACGAGGCCCATCCCAGCCCACTAAAAATAGAACACACACACAGTTCTGTTGTATCTGAAATTTAGCAGGCCAATAGCCCACCACCACACGCTCCGAGCGACCCAACCGGCCAGCCCCGCGCGTCCCTACCCCGGTCAGATCCGGCTGCTGGTTGTGCGCGCCCCGCACGAGCAGCCGGCCGGTGGAGCAGAGAACCACGGCCGGCGGCGCGCTAGCCACCCTTGCAGTCACGGCCGCTCGCCATCCTGCCGACCGACGTACTACGTCCCCGCACCGACGTCCAGTCGACTGTGGTCCTACGACTCCGGCTCCTTGCTTGGCTGCACCACACTACCTAAAACTGCTTGTAGGATAGAACTGGCCGCTGCTAGTCTGCCAGTGTGCAACGCAGCACACACTCTGATTGATGTCGTGTGTGTTCTTGTTCAGATGTACTACAGTAGTTTTTCCATAGTATTTCGCACGATTCTAATTCTTAGGATTTTTTGAAAAGGAATTGCCTTTGGATTCCTACGCCCCCCTACGGATGTGAACATCCACCTCGACATCTTCCTACGATTCAATCACATAAGACAAGACACGTTTCCAGTGATCCACCCAAGCGACTATTGCTGCGTGTTTCGCGATCCTCTAATCCACCATGCTGGCAAACTTATCAGTCTCAATGCTTATCCTATTTCCGGGCTTCTCAATCCAAACGAATTCTGTTATGTGCCCGCAAATACCAAGCGGTTCAGTAGAGAACAACCTCGACCGTTAGCCTCACAGTGCACGCGTTGGGTTAGTCTTAGTTAGCCTTAACCAGGGATCGATGATCCGCACTGCAGTGCACCGCATCACACCGCGCGCTCAGAGGGCGGCGGGAAGGGACGGACGGACGGACGAGGGAGCTGATGGGTTTTGTCCGGTTGCCGAACCGAAAGCCAAGAGACTCCACGACCATTACACTGGTACACGTAGGCTCGTGCCCGTCCTGAGCGTACGGCCAGGGAAACGACGCTCGCGTGGACGCGATCGCTGTGTGAGGATGGAGGAGAAGCAGGCTGATCGACCACTTGTCCCACAAACGGTCGCCCCTGCCACGCGCGCAAGCTTTGCTTGAGAGGGATGTATGCAGATTAGTCGCAAGGATGTCCATTAGCGCTTCAAGAAAAGTGGGTAGACTGCCTTGTTTGATAAGCAGGTCTCGTTTGGATTTGGATTTTGGCTTGAGGGAGTCGGTTGGTAGGTAGGTAGGTATGGATCGTTGATGATCGATTGTGGAGCGCATGTTTGTGGTTCACTCTTCTCAGTGCAATTGCATAACACTTATTATTTTGCAAGGGAATTGCATAGCACTTATTAGCATCTATACACACACAAAGAAGGTATTTATTTGCCGATGGGTCAATCCGTAGTAAGATTTTTTAATTAATATATAAGACAAGTTTGTGTTTCAATGCAGATATTATTCAAAATTTCATCATAAAGAACGAACCTAATAAGTATGGAGCGTGTCCTCTCTGATGTCCCTCGAGAGAACGAGTGTGCGCTTTGGGTGGTTCTCGCGGATCGTTTCCTCGGAAAAACCGCTGCCAACAAACACTCGAAGGGCTCTCCCCTACACACAACTAACTGCTCCCCCCCCCCCCACTCCTCAACATAAAAAAAATTGCCATGTCGCCATGTGTGCAAAGATTGCCATGCCGCGACATGGAAGAATTACTGTGCTACCTATTCAATAATTGCCATGCTAGAAAGACAGAGGATTGCCATACTACATACAAAAAGAATCATCATCATCATCCTACAAAGAAAGTTGCCACAGAATGTTCATGGTTTGTCATGCTACAACATGGAGAATTGACATATTGCAACAGAGAAATTGCCATGTTGCATCAGAATAAGGTGCGATGCTACACATAGAAATTGCCATGCTTATACAAAACGAATGTCATTGTTCAAAAAAGTGCATCATTCACACTGGGTGGAGGGGGGTTGGTTGGAGCGAATATTTGCATAATTTCAATTCATTCACTCAGGGAGGGTGGTGGAGTGAACAGGTGACCCATGCGAATCGCTAACTATCAAGCGCCGCGTGAAGAGACCGGACATGCCACAAGGTGTTCCCTAGAAAAACCGCTCCCAAAGAACGTCGGTTCATAAGTTCCATGAAAAATAATCCAATTTTAATGTCAATATGGAAATATATAACACCCCATAATGAGGAGTCGTGTATTCCAGTAACCATGCTGCGACGCTCTCGGGCGACTTCATAGACACCACCACCCAAAAAAAAACTCGCCCCCGCCGTCGATGAAGGAGGTCGAGTTTTAGCAGACGACGATGACATATAATTTACAGCTAACCTATTGTCGCCTTCCTTCGCCTCTCCTCAACCTGTCACCGCTCTGCCGCCTCCTTGCCTTCTTTCTCCGGCCAACAATAGTTTTGGTGTTCCTCTTACGCGGCTCCTCGTGACTCGCTTGTTCTTCCTATTGGTGCTTGGTGTCTGCCTTATGCGGCATGTGCTAGATCGCCCGCCTACATCCAGCGCGCAAAGATGTCATCTTCACCCTTATAGGTAGTGAGGACTCATCGGGATTCATGTCTACCCCGTCCTGGTTGGTGCCGTGCTCTATGGGTGCAATATCACTAGCCTCATGTGTTGCTCTGGCCGTGGCTAGTCAGTTGTGGTGTCGGGTATGTTTTGAGAGAAATCCCACCTCATATCAAGTGTCTGAATTGAACGTTGAAACGTTAATGCATCATTTACCTCGATGGAGGCATGATCCTAGAGTTGAACATCTATTCCTAACGTCCGGGTAACCAGCGTTGTGTCGTTGCTCCCTACAGCTAGCGCAAAACCTTGCTCTGTTCATGGTATGATAAGGGTGTGGCTCATGGCGAAATCCTTGACGCGGTGGGCGTCACTCCCCCTTTTGAAGGTGTCCTAATGGAACATTCTCCCTTACCATTGACACGGGTATTCTCACTCTACCGCCCATGACAATATTGGTGTCATCTTAGGCATCACCGTGCTGCCATTCATCTACTCCGTGCACTTTGTGGTACCATCAATGCCAACTCCTTATTGTTCTGCATGCTCAAGTGCCTTCCATGACATTCCATGTGTTGCGATGACGCCATGCTCTTGGTGCAGCCTTAGTAGATCTTTGCTCTTTGATGGTGCAAGCTGCCCACTCGAATTTGCAAATTGCTCCGATTGTCCTCATGGTGGATCCTGCAATCAAGGATAGATCGTGTTCGTTGGTGATCTCATGGCTAAAAGGCTCATGCCTCTTGTGCGGAGTTTTGTGATCCATGATGATGAAATTCATTGATTGTGTTTGTTCTAGTATCACGTCATGTGCATAAATGACAAGTAGGCGGGTGTTGTTGGGGTATAAACCGCTAGGTCTCGGTACAGTGATGCCCTTGGACAGTGTGAGTGGCACTCCTCCATGGTGATGGTTGTTGTGTACGCCAACTAGGCAGTGCTTTGTCATGTGCAGTCACTTCGCCCTTTCCTTTTTTTCTCTATTGTAATCATTCAATGCTTGAATTGTATCATCACAACCTATGTACCTGACCAATGATTTCCTGTACAGGATGTCATGACCTTGGTCTTGTAACGTTCCTTTTTTTGGAATATCACTACTAAGGAAAAGCCTAGCAGTAGCGCGGGTTTTGGGTGTATCAGTAGCGCGGGCGCCCGCGCTACTGATACGGCGCCACAGCTAACTTGTAGCAGTAGCGCGTGTTGACACGCGCTACTGCTATACATGGTTAGCTGTAGCGTGCGTTGCAGTACAACACTACTGCTAATTATCTGTAGCGGGTCTTATACCCCGCGCTATTACTATTACTTTCAAAAGCAATAAAAATATCTCGATCCCGTGCGTGTTGTCAATGGCAGAAGTTGTTCGATCCAGCGATGGTTGGGGTCGCCGGAGGCATGAACAAGCAGCGAAAGACCAGATCCAGTGGTGGCTGTTGGAGGAGGGCCTGTTTCCATGGAAGAGCAAGGCAGCGGCGTGGGGCTCCTCTTCCCGACCATGCCAGATGTGGTCGTCCATGGCGACTACGTGCATGGACATGGACATGGGATTGTGAGTCAAATCAGAGGGAGAGAGAGAGAGAGAGATAGAGAGAGAAAGAAAACCGAGGGAGAGAGGAAGGAGATGGAGGGAGTAGCTGGGCTGGTCACCGGTGGTTAGGTCTCTGGCGTGGTGGCGCGAGGCGGCGGCCTCCTAGACGCCGATGGAAGACCGGCGAGCTCCTAGACGACAGTGGCGCGAGGCGGCGCCCTCTTTCGGTGCCATGGAGGAGGCGGGGCGCATGGGCAAGAGGTCAATGTGAGAACGTATGGAGACAGAGAGGAGGGAGTGGCGGAAGAGAGGAGGGATTTGGGGGAGGGGGAGGACGGGTGGGGAAAAGGTGGTGGGTGCGGATTAGCAGTAGCGCGGTATGTAAAACGCGTTGCTGCTAAGAAAGTAGCAGCAGCGCGCTTTCGGTACAAGCGCTACTGCTAACCGGGACCAAAAGTGTGCCTGATTTGAAAATTAGCAGCAACGACCTTAGAAAAACCTCGCTACTGCTACAGCTATAGCACTAGCGCGGCTCGCGGCACCGCGCTGCTGCTAAATGGAGTTGGGTGGGCACTGTCGGTTGATATTTGTAGCAGCGCGGGTTACGCTGAGCGCGCTACTGCTAAGCACTTTTCAGTAGCGGGTTTTCCACACCCGCCTACTGCTAATTAGCAGCAGCGCTCCTTTTTGAGCCGCGCTGCTGCTAAGATTCTGTGTATAGGGTTTTCCCTAGTAGTGTATATTTGGGTGGCGAGTCTTTCCCCTCGAGTGGCAGCTTAAAAGAAAAGGAAAATTAGCATGACCATAATAGAAGGTGCTGCATACATTTATGTGTTTTAGATCGATGTTCTTATGTTTTGTTTAGAAAGTGGATTTTCTAGAATTCCCCAAAGATTTAGATCCAGGGCTAACTTGTAGCCCTAGCTGCCCCCGACAGGGTCGTCAGTAGCTCGGTGCTGCAAGCAGGCTGACTCCTGCCATGGTGCTGTAGTGATGGTGTGACCGACATATCATGTATTAGAGGTGGGGAAGACATCGCTAGGCAAAAAGCATGTATATGACGGTGTCTGCTAGTGTCGTGCTCCTCCATGGAGCCATCCTCTTGGTACTATATTTTTTCTGCCTCCCACAGTTTGGCTCCTAGAGAAATTTTAGATATGGGGTTCTTCGGATCTAGCGATGGTGATGCATCTGTTTTGTTCTTCCTCCTTGGAGACATCACCTAAAATCTTGGCCTATGTTGGGTGATTTTTCTTCTCCCCTTCTGGACAATCCTTTGGCCCGGATCCTCTGTAAGCCTGGTTCTGGTCATGGTGCCCCGCTCGGGGTCTACCTGGGCATCATGGGGTACTATTTGATGGGAATCATTGCATGGAAAACAAAAATTTTCTACGCACACGCAATGATCTATCCATGGAGATGCATAGCAACGAGGGGAGAGTGTGTCTACATACCCTTGTAGACCACAAGCGGAACCGTGTAAGGATCGATATAGTTGACTAGAGGGGGGGGGGGTGAATAGGCAACTAACAATTTTTAGCTTTTCTTTACCAATTTAAGCTTTGCATCAAAGTAGGTTGTCTAGATATGCAACTAGGTGAGCAACCTATATGATGCAACAACAACAAGCACACAAGCAAGCAAGGGAAGCAACACAATATAAGCTTGCACAAGTAAAGGTACGAGATAACCAAGAGTGGAGCCGGTGGAGATGAGGATGTGTTACCGAAGTTCCTTCCCTTTGATAGGAAGTACGTCTCCGTTGGAGCAGTGTGGAGGCACAATGCTCCCCAAGAAGCTACAAGGGCCACCGTATTCTCCTCACACCCTCACACAATGCGAGATGCCGTGATTCCACTATTGGTGCCCTTGGAGGCGGAGATCGAATCTTTACAATCAAGGTCGGGGCAATCTCCACAACTTAATTGGAGGCTCCCAACGACACCATGAAGCTTCACCATAATGGAATATGGCTCCACGGTGACCTCAACCGTCTAGGGTGCTCAAACACCCAAGAGTAACAAGATCCGCAAAGGATTAGTGGGGGAATCAAATTTCTCTTGGTGGAAGTGTAGATCGGGGCCTTCTCAACCAATCCCTAGAAAATCAACAAGTTTGATTGGCTAGGGAGAGAGATCGGGCGAAAATGGAGCTTGGGAAGGGAAGAGGTGGTCAACTCGGAGAAGAAGACTCCCCTTAAATAGTGATAGGACAAATCCAACCGTTATCCACTTACCCAGCCCGCAACATGCGGTACTACCGCACCAGACATGCAGTACTACCGCGGGGCACTACGGTACTACCGCTTGCGCAACAGGAGCTAGACCAGCCCTGTTGCATTGAAGCAAAGAGCGGTAGAACCGTTGGCGCCGTACTACCGCTCGCCCTTGCAGTACTACCGCAAGGCAGGGTTTTTCTAGGCTGGGAAGGCACGGATGAATAAAAATACATCCGTGGCTACTTCCGCTGAGTTTCGATCTGTGCAAAAATCCGACACGGTACTACCGCAACCAGGAAGCGGTACTACTGCGTAGGGCACGGATGTAAAAAATTGCAACCGCCCCTACTTCCGCTCGTGCTGCTATGCCCGGCTCGCGGCCACGGTACTACCGCGCCCGGGGAGCGGTACTACGTTCACGCATGTAGTCGAAACAAAATCAACATAGCCTCTACGATATTTATGTTCATGGTGCATTATATCCTACTCATGCTTGCGTTCGGTGTTGATTAATTTTAATGCATGTTCATGGCTGTTGTAGCTCTCTAGCTGGTCACTTCCCAGTCTTTTTCTAGCCTGCACCTGTACTAAGCGGGAATACTGCTTGTGCATCCAACTCCATAAACCCCAAAGTTATTCCATATGAGTCCACCATACCTACCTATATACGGTATCTACCTGCCGTTCCAAGTAAATTTGTATGTGCCAAACTCTAAACCTTTAAATAAACATTCTGTTTTGTACGCTCGAATAGCTCATGTATCAACTAGGATTGTCCGTATCTTCTATGTTAGGCGGGTTATTCTCAAGAGGAGTGGACTCCGCTCCTCACTCACGAGAAAATGGCTGGTCACCGGGATGCCCAGTCCCATGCTTTATGCAAACTAAATCAAAATAATTACAAACAAAGCTCCCCCTAGGACTCTTGTTAGTTGGAGGCACTCGTTGTTTCGAGCAAGCCATGGATTGATACTTGTTGGTGGATGGGGAGTATAAACTTTACGATTCTGTTTGGGAACCGCCTATAATGTGTGTAGCATGGACGATATCCCCATCTCTTGGTTGTTATGTTGACAATGAAAGTATACCGCTCAAAATATTATTCATCTCTATTTTAAAACCGAGCTCTGGCACCCCTACAAATCCCTGCTTCCCTCTGCGAAGGGCCTATCTATTTACTTTTATGTTGAATCATCCTCCTCTTATTAAAAAGCACCCGCTGGAGAGCACTGATATGTCTCCAACGTATCTATAATTTTTGATTGCTCCATGCTATATTATCTACTGTTTTGGACATTATTGGGCTTTATTATCCACTTTTATATTATTTTTGGGACTAACCGATTAACCGGAGGCCCAGCCCAGAATTGCTGTTTTTTTTGCCTATTTTAGGGTTTCAAAGAAAAGGAATATCAAACGGAGCCTAAACCCTAATTCCACCACCACAACTTTCTGTATACACGAGATCCCATCTTGGGGCCTGTTCCGGAGCTCCGCTGGAGGGGGTATCCATCACGGAGGGCTTCTACATCATCACCATAGCCCCTCTGATGAAGTGTGAGTAGTTCACCTCAGACCTACGGGTCCATAGTTATTAGCTAGATGGCTTCTTCTCTCTTTTTGGATCTCAATACAATGTTATCCCCCTCTCTTATGGAGAACTATTCGATGTAATCTTCTTTTTGCGGTGTGTTTGTTGAGACTGATGAATTGTGGGTTTATGATCAAGTCTATCTATGAACAATATTTGAATCTTCTCTGAATTCTTTTATGTATGATTGGTTATCTTTGCAAGTCTCTTCGAATTATCAGTTTGGATTGGCCTACTAGATTGATCTTTCTTGCAATGGGAGAAGTGCTTAGCTTTGGGTTCAATCTTGCGGTGTCCTTTCCCAATGACAGTAGGGGCAGCAAGGCACGTATTGTATTGTTGCCGTCGAGGATAACAAGATGGGGTTTTCATCATATTGCATGAGTTTATCCCTCTACATAATGTCATCTTGCTTAAGGCGTTACTCTGTTTTCATTAACTTAATACTCTAGATGCATGCTGGATAGCGGTCGATGAGTGGAGTAATAGTAGTAGATGCAGGCAGGAGTCGGTCTACTTGTCTCGGACGTGATGCCTATATACATGATCATGCCTAGATATTCTCATAACTATGCTCAATTCTGTCAATTGCCCAACAGTAATTCGTTCACCCACCGTAGAATACTTATGCTCTTGAGAGAAGCCACTAGTGAAACCTATGGCCCCCAGGTCTATCGTCATCATATTAATCTTCCAATACTTAGTTATTTCCTTTGCCTTTTACTTTGCTTTTATTTTACATTGCATCTTTATCATAAAAATACCAAAAATATTATCTTATCATATCTATCAGATCTCACTCTCATAAGTGGCCATGTAGGGATTGACAACCCCTTATCGCGTTGGTTGCGGGGATTTATTTGTTTTGTGCAGGTACGAGGGACTCACGCGTAGCCTCCTACTGGATTGATACCTTGGTTCTC
>NC_057797.1:73126924-73149616 GCF_018294505.1 Triticum aestivum
TGGAGGCACAATGCTCCCCAAGAAGCTACAAGGGCCACCGTATTCTCCTCACACCCTCACACAATGCGAGATGCCGTGATTCCACTATTGGTGCCCTTGGAGGCGGAGATCGAATCTTTACAATCAAGGTCGGGGCAATCTCCACAACTTAATTGGAGGCTCCCAACGACACCATGAAGCTTCACCATAATGGAATATGGCTCCACGGTGACCTCAACCGTCTAGGGTGCTCAAACACCCAAGAGTAACAAGATCCGCAAAGGATTAGTGGGGGAATCAAATTTCTCTTGGTGGAAGTGTAGATCGGGGCCTTCTCAACCAATCCCTAGAAAATCAACAAGTTTGATTGGCTAGGGAGAGAGATCGGGCGAAAATGGAGCTTGGGAAGGGAAGAGGTGGTCAACTCGGAGAAGAAGACTCCCCTTAAATAGTGATAGGACAAATCCAACCGTTATCCACTTACCCAGCCCGCAACATGCGGTACTACCGCACCAGACATGCAGTACTACCGCGGGGCACTACGGTACTACCGCTTGCGCAACAGGAGCTAGACCAGCCCTGTTGCATTGAAGCAAAGAGCGGTAGAACCGTTGGCGCCGTACTACCGCTCGCCCTTGCAGTACTACCGCAAGGCAGGGTTTTTCTAGGCTGGGAAGGCACAGACGAATAAAAATACATCCGTGGCTACTTCCGCTGAGTTTCGATCTGTGCAAAAATCCGACACGGTACTACCGCAACCAGGAAGCGGTACTACTGCGTAGGGCACGGATGTAAAAAATTGCAACCGCCCCTACTTCCGCTCGTGCTGCTATGCCCGGCTCGCGGCCACGGTACTACCGCGCCCGGGGAGCGGTACTACCGTGACCCCGGCCGATACTACCGTGGGCCTCTACGGTACTACTGCTCCCATGAGTAGTACTACCGCATGCCATAGCACCACAATCACTAGGAGTCCTTCATTTTGCAGAGACATGGATAAACGGTGGTTGCTCTAAAGAGGCAAAGGAAAGGTGGTGCAAAAGGAACAGACGTGTACATGATGATTGCACCCAAACCTTTCCAAAGGGGCCCCCTCTTAATAGTACGGCTTTTCTACGACTCAAATCCACCGAAAAGAAATGTAGGAAAACTCCTTCTTCACTAGATTCCGAGGGGCAACTGTTGGAAATATGCCCTAGAGGCAATAATAAAAGCATTATTATTATATTTCCTTGTTCATGATAATTGTCTTTATTCATGCTATAATTGTGTTATCCGGAAATCGTAATACATGTGTGAATAATAGACACCAACATGTCCCTAGTAAGCCTCTAGTTGACTAGCTCGTTGATCAACAGATAGTCATGGTTTCCTGACTATGGACATTGGATGTCATTGATAACGAGATCACATCATTAGGAGAATGATGTGATGTACAAGACCCAATCCTAAACATAGCACAAGATTGTATAGTTCGTTTGCTAGAGTTTTTCAATGTCAAGTATCTTTTCCTTAGACCATGAGATCGTGTAACTCCCGGATACCGTAGGAGTGCTTTGGGTATACCAAACGTCACAACGTAACTGGGTGACTATAAAGGTATACTACGGGTATCTCCGAAAGTGTCTGTTGGGTTGACACGGATCAAGACTGGGATTTGTCACTCCGTATGACGGAGAGGTATCACTGGGCCCACTCGGTAATGCATCATCATAATGAGCTCAGAGTGACCAAGTGTCTGGTCACGGGATCATGCATTACGGTACGAGTAAAGTGACTTGCCGCTAACGAGATTGAACGAGGTATTGGGATACCGACGATCAGATCTCGGGCAAGTAACATACCGGTTGACAAAGGGAATTGTATACGGGGTTACTTGAATCCTCGACATCATGGTTCATCCGATGAGATCATCGAGGAGCATGTGGGAGCCAACATGGGTATCCAGATCCCGCTGTTGGTTATTGACCGGAGAGCGATCTCGGTCATGTCTACATGTCTCCCGAACCCGTAGGGTCTACACACTTAAGGTTCAGTGACGCTAGGGTTGTAGGGATATGTATACGCAGTTACCCGAATGTTGTTCGGAGTCCCGGATGAGATCCCGGACGTCACGAGGAGTTCCGGAATGGTCCGGAGGTAAAGAATTATATATAGGAAGTGCTATTTCGGGCATCGGGACAAGTTTCGGGGTCACCGGTATTGTACCGGGACCACCGGAAGGGTCCCGCGGGTCCACCGGGTGGGGCCACCTGTCCCGGTGGGCCACATGGGCTATAGGGGGTGCGCCTTGGCCTACATGGGCCAAGGGCACCAGCCCCAAGAGGCCCATGCGCCTAGGGTTTCAAGGGGGGGAAGAGTCCCAAAGGGGGAAGGCACCCCTAGGTGCCTTGGGGAGGAGGGATTCCTCCCCTTGGCCGCACCCCCCTAGGAGATTAGATCTCCTAGGGCCGGAGCCCCCCCTTGGCCCTCCTATATATTGTGGGGAGATGGAGGACTTCTTACCTTAGTTTTTGGTGCCTCCCTCTCCCTCTCAAACACCTCCTCCTCCTCCATAGTGCTTGGCGAAGCCCTGCCGGAGTACTGTAGCTCCATCACCACCACGCCATCGTGCTGCTGCTGGAGCCATATTCCTCAACCTCTCCTTCCCCCTTGCTGGATCAAGAAGGAGGAGACGTCACGCTGACCGTACGTGTGTTGAACGCGGAGGTGCCATCCGTTCGGTGCTAGGATCTCCATTGATTTGGATCACGTCGAGTACGACTTCCTCATCCCCGTTCTTTGAACGCTTCTGTGCGTGATCTACAAAGGTATGTAGATGCAATCCAATCACTCGTTGCTAGATGAACTCCTAGATGGATCTTGGTGAAACCGTAGGAAATTTTTTGTTTTCTGCAACGTTCCCCAACAGTGGCATCATGAGCTAGGTCTATGCGTAGTTCTTTTTGCACGAGTAGAACACAATTTGTTGTGGGCGTAGATGTTGTCAACTTTCTTGCCGCTACTAGTCTTATCTTGCTTCAATGGTATTGTGGGATGAAGCGGCCCGGACCAACCTTACACGTACGCTTACGTGAGACCGGTTCCACCGACTAACATGCACAAGTTGCATAAGGTGGCTGGCGGGTGTCTGTCTCTCCTACTTTAGTTGGAGCGGATTCGATGAAAAGGGTCCTTATGAAGGGTAAATAGAAGTTGACAAATCACGTTGTGGCTTTCACGTAGGTAAGAAAACGTTCTTGCTAGAACCCTACTTCAGCCACGTAAAACTTGCAACAACAATTAGATGACGTCTAACTTGTTTTTGCTGCAAGTGCTTTGTGATATGATATGGCCAAAGTTGTGATGAATGATGAATGATCTATATGTGATGTATGAGATGTTCATGCTATTGTAATAGGAATCACGACTTGCATGTCGATGAGTATGACAACCGGCAGGAGCCATAGGAGTTGTCCATATTTTTTGTATGACCTGCGTGTCATTGAGAAACGCCATGTTAATTACTTTACTTTATTGCTAAACGCGTTAGCCATAGTAGTAGAAGTAATAGTTGGCGAGCAACTTCATGGAGACACGATGATGGAGATCATGATGATGGAGATCATGGTGTCATGCCGGTGAAAAGATGATCATGGAGCCCCAAGATGGAGATCAAAGGAGCTATGTGATATTGGCCATATCATGTCACTATTATTATTTGATTGCATGTGATGTTTATCATGTTTTTGCATCTTGTTTGCTTAGAACGACGGTAGTAAATAAGACGATCCCTCATAATAATTTCAAGAAAGTGTCCCCCCTAACTGTGCACCGTTGCGACAGTTCGTTGTTTCGAAGCACCACGTGATGATCGGGTGTGATAGATTCTAACATTCACATACAACGGGTGTAAGACAGATTTACACATGCAAAACACTTAGGTTGACTTGACGAGCCTAGCATGTACAGATATGGCCTCGGAACACAGAAGACCGAAAGGTCGAGCATGAGTCGTATAGAAGATACGATCAACATGAAGATGTTCACCGACGTTGACTAGTCCGTCTCACGTGATGATCGGAGACGGCCTAGTTAACTCGGATCATGTTATACTTAGATGACTAGAAGAGGGATGTCTATCTAAGTGGGAGTTCATTGAATAATTTGATTAGATGAACTTAATTATCATGAACTTAGTCTAAATATTTTACAATATGTCTTGTAGATCAAATGGCCAACGTAATCCTCAACTTCAACGCGTTCCTAGAGAAAACCAAGCTGAAAGACGATGGCAGCAACTATACGGACTGGGTCCGGAACCTGAGGATCATCCTCATAGCTGCCAAGAAAGATTATGTCCTACAAGCACCGCTAGGTGATGCACCTGTTCTCCCTGCAGAACAAGATGTTATGAACGCTTGGCAGGCACGTACCGATGACTACTCCCTCGTTCAGTGCGGCATGCTTTACAGCTTAGAGCCGGGGCTCCAAAAGCATTTTGAGAGACACGGAGCATATGAGATGTTCGAAGAGCTGAAAATGGTTTTCCAAGCTCATGCCCGGGTCGAGAGATATGAAGTCTCCGACAAATTCTTCAGCTGTAAGATGGAGGAAAATAGTTCTGTCAGTGAGCACATACTCACTATGTCTGGGTTGCATAACCGCTTGACTCAGCTAGGAGTTAATCTCCCGGATGACGCGGTCATTGATAGAATCCTTCAGTTGCTTCCACCGAGCTACAAGAGCTTTGTGATGAACTTCAATATGCAGGGGATGGAAAAGACCATTCCTGAAGTATTTGCAATGCTGAAATCAGCAGAGGTAGGAGTCAAAAAGGAACATCAAGTGTTGATGGTGAATAAAACCACTAAGTTCAAGAAGGGCAATGGTAAGAAAGCCTTCAAGAAAGACGGCAAGGGAGTTGCCGCGCCCGGCAAGCAAGCTGCCGGGAAGAAGCCAAAGAATGGACCCAAGCCCGAGACTGAGTGCTTTTATTGCAAGGAAAGTGGTCACTGGAAGCAGAACTGCCCCAAATACTTAGCGGACAAGAAGGCCGGCAAAACGAAAGGTATATGTGATATACATGTAATTGATGTGTACCTTACCAGTACTCGTAGTAGCTCCTGGGTATTTGATACCGGTGCAGTTGCTCACATTTGTAACTCAAAGCAGGAGCTGCGGAATAAGCGGAGACTGGCGAAGGACGAGGTAACGATGCGCGTCGGGAATGGTTCCAAGGTCGATGTGATCGCCGTCGACACGCTACCTCTACATTTACCTACGGGATTAGTTTTGAACCTCAATAATTGTTATTTAGTGCCAAGTTTGAGCATGAACATTGTATTAGGATCTCGTTTAATATGAGATGGCTACTCATTTAAATCCGAGAATAATGGTTGTTCTATTTATATGAGAGATATGTTTTATGGTCATGCTCCGATGGTGAATAGTTTATTCTTAATGAATCTCGAGCGTAATGCTACACATATTCATAGTGTGAATACCAAAAGATGTAAGATTGATAATGATAGTCCCACATACTTGTGGCACTGCCGCCTTGGTCACATAGGTGTCAAACGCATGAAGAAGCTCCATGCTGATGGACTTTTAGAGTCTCTTGATTATGAATCATTTGACACGTGCGAACCATGCCTCATGGGTAAAATGACCAAGACTCCGTTCTCAGGAACAATGGAGCGAGCAACCAACTTATTGGAAATCATACATACTGATGTATGCGGTCCAATGAGTGTTGAGGCTCGTGGTGGCTATCGTTATGTTCTCACCCTCACTGATGACTTGAGTAGATATGGGTATGTCTACTTAATGAAACACAAGTCTGAGACCTTTGAAAAGTTCAAGGAATTTCAGAGTGAGGTTGAGAATCAACGTGACAGGAAAATCAAGTTCCTGCGATCAGATCATGGAGGAGAATACTTGAGTCACGAGTTTGGCACACACTTAAGAAAATGTGGAATAGTTTCACAGCTCACGCCGCCTAGAACACCTCAGCGTAATGGTGTGTCCGAACGTCGTAATCACACTCTATTAGGTATGGTGCGATCTATGATGTCTCTTGCCGATTTACCGTTATCTTTTTGGGGCTATACTTTAGAGACTGCCGCATTCACTTTAAATAGGGCTCCGTCGAAATCCGTTGAGACGACACCGTTTGAATTATGGTTTGGGAAGAAACCTAAGCTGTCGTTTCTAAAAGTTTGGGGATGCGATGCTTATGTCAAGAAACTTCAACCTGAAAAGCTCGAACCCAAATCGAAAAAATGCGTCTTCATAGGATACCCTAAAGAAACCATTGGGTATACCTTCTACCTCAGATCCGAAGGCAAGATTTTTGTTGCCAAGAATGGATCCTTTCTAGAAAAGGAGTTTCTCTCGAAAGAAGTAAGTGGGAGGAAAGTAGAACTTGATGAAGTATTACCTCTTGAACCAGAAAATGGCGCAACTCATGAAAATGTTCCTGAGGTGCCTGCACCGACTAGAGAGGAAGTTAATGATAATGATCATGATACTTCTGATCAAGCTCCTACTGAAATTGGTAGGTCCACAAGGACACGTTCCGCACCAGAGTGGTACGGCAACCCTGTCTTGGAAATCATGTTGTTGGACAACAGTGAACCTTTGAACTATGAAGAAGCGATGGCGGGCCCGGATTCCGACAAATGGCTGGAAGCCATGAAATCCGAGATAGGATCCATGTATGAAAACAAAGTATGGACTTTGACTGACTTGCCTGTTGAGCGGCGAGCCATAGAAAATAAATGGATCTTTAAGAAGAAGACAGACGCGGATGGTAATGTGACCATCTATAAAGCTCGGCTTGTCGCTAAGGGTTATCGACAAGTTCAAGGGGTTGACTACGATGAGACTTTCTCACTGGTAGCGAAGCTGAAGTCCGTCCGAATCATGTTAGCAATTGCCGCATTCTATGATTATGAGATATGGCAAATGGATGTCAAAACGACATTCCTTAATGGTTTCCTTAAGGAAGAATTGTATATGATGCAGCCGGAAGGTTTTGTCGATCCTAAGAATGCTGACAAGGTATGCAAGCTCCAACGCTCGATTTATGGGCTGGTGCAAGCATCTCGGAGTTGGAACATTCGCTTTGATGAGATGATCAAAGCGTTTGGGTTTACGCAGACTTATGGAGAAGCCTGTGTTTACAAGAAAGTGAGTGGGAGCTCTGTAGCATTTCTCATATTATATGTAGATGACATACTTTTGATGGGAAATGATATAGAACTCTTGGACATCATTAAGGCGTACTTGAATAAGAGTTTTTCAATGAAGGACCTTGGAGAAGCTGCATATATATTAGGCATCAAGATCTATAGAGATAGATCAAGACGCCTCATAGGTCTTTCACAAAGCACTTACCTTGATAAGATATTGAAGAAATTCAATATGGATCAGTCTAAGAAGGGATTCTTGCCTATGTTACAAGGTGTGAAATTGAGCTCAGCTCAATGTCCGACCACGGTAGAAGATATAGAAGAGATGAGTGTCATCCTCTATGCCTCAGCCATAGGTTCTATTATGTATGCCATGCTGTGTACCAGACCTGATGTAAACCTTGCCGTAAGTTTGGTAGGAAGGTACCAAAGTAATCCCGGCAAGGAACACTGGACAGCGGTCAAGAATATCCTGAAGTACCTGAAAAGGACTAAGGAAATGTTTCTCGTTTATGAGGTGACGAAGAGCTCATCGTAAAAGGTTACGTTGACGCTAGCTTCGACACAGATCTGGATGACTCTAAGTCACAAACCGGATACGTGTATATTTTGAATGGTGGGGCAGTAAGCTGGTGCAGTTGCAAGCAGAGCGTCGTGGCGGGATCTACATGTGAAGCGGAGTACATGGCAGCCTCGGAGGCAGCGCATGAAGCAATTTGGGTGAAGGAGTTCATCACCGACCTTGGAGTCATACCCAATGCGTCGGGGCCGATCAAGCTCTTCTGTGACAACACTGGAGCTATTGCACTTGCCAAGGAGCCCAGGTTTCACAAGAAGACAAGGCACATCAAGCGTCGCTTCAACTCCATTCGTGAAAATGTTCAAGATGGAGACATAGATATTTGTAAAGTACATACGGACCTGAATGTAGCAGATCTGTTGACTAAACCTCTCCCTAGAGCAAAACATGATCAACACCAGAATTCCATGGGTGTTCGATTCATCACAATGTAACTAGATTATTGACTCTAGTCCAAGTGGGAGACTGTTGGAAATATGCCCTAGAGGCAATAATAAAAGCATTATTATTATATTTCCTTGTTCATGATAATTGTCTTTATTCATGCTATAAATGTGTTATCCGGAAATTGTAATACATGTGTGAATAATAGACACGAACATGTCCCTAGTAAGCCTCTAGTTGACTAGCTCGTTGATCAACAGATAGTCATGGTTTCCTGACTATGGACATTGGATGTCATTGATAACGAGATCACATCATTAGGAGAATGATGTGATGGACAAGACCCAATCCTAAACATAGCACAAGATCGTATAGTTCGTTTGCTAGAGTTTTTCAATGTCAAGTATCTTTTCCTTAGACCATGAGATCATGTAACTCCCGGATACCGTAGGAGTGCTTTTGGTATACCAAACATCACAGCGTAACTGGGTGACTATAAAGGTATACTACGGGTATCTCCGAAAGTGTCTGTTGGGTTGACACGGATCAAGACTGGGATTTGTCTCTCCGTATGACGGAGAGGTATCACTGGGCCCACTCGGTAATGCATCATCATAATGAGCTCAGAGTGACCAAGTGTCTGGTCACGGGATCATGCATTACGGTACGAGTAAAGTGACTTGCCGGTAACGAGATTGAACGAGGTATTGGGATACCGACGATCAGATCTCGGGCAAGTAACATACCGATTGACAAAGGGAATTGTATACGGGGTTGCTTGAATCCTCGACATCGTGGTTCATCCGATGAAATCATCGAGGAGCATGTGGGAGCCAACATGGGTATCCAGATCCCGCTGTTGGTTATTGACCGGAGAGCGATCTCGGTCATGTCTACATGTCTCCCGAACCCGGAGGGTCTACACACTTAAGGTTCGGTGACACTAGGGTTGTAGGGATATGTATATGCAGTTACCCGAATGTTGTTCGGAGTCCCGGATGAGATCCCGGACGTCATGAGGAGTTCCGGAATGGTCCAGAGGTAAAGAATTATATATAGGAATTGCTATTTCGGGCATCGGGACAAGTTTCGGGGTCACCGGTATTGTACCGGGACCACCGGAAGGGTCCCGAGGGTCCACCGGGTGGGGCCACCTGTCCCGGGGGGCCACATGGGCTGT
Source organism: Triticum aestivum (assembly GCF_018294505.1). Taxonomy (NCBI): domain Eukaryota; kingdom Viridiplantae; phylum Streptophyta; class Magnoliopsida; order Poales; family Poaceae; genus Triticum; species Triticum aestivum. Next base: position 73,136,223 of record NC_057797.1, read on the forward strand.
AGGGGGTGCGCCTTGGCCTACATGGGCCAAGGGCACCAGCCCCAAGAGGCCCATGATCCTAGGGTTTCAAGGGGGAAGAGTCCCAAAGGGGGAAGGCACCCCTAGGTGCCTTGGGGAGGAGGGATTCCTCCCCTTGGCCGCACCCCCCTAGGAGATTAGATCTCCTAGGGCCGGCGCCCCCCCCCTTGGCCCTCCTGTGACACTCCAAAATTTTAATCTGGTTTTTATCAAAAACCTTGTGGTTTTCTTTGAAAAGAGGCCATTTAAATTTTCTTTCAGAAAACCTTCCTCTTAAAAAACTTCCTTTGCTTTGGCAAGGATTTTATTTTTTGAAACATTGGTGTTTGAATCTTTTGAAACTTCTTCTCTGTTGGTTCCCTCTCAAATTTATTTTGGGAGTTTAATCTTTTTCTTTTAAAATGAAACTCTATGAAAAACTTGGGATTTTCATATCTTGAAAACCACCCATGACTTTGCATTTTTGCCCATGTGATAAAACCCCTCCAAAACCTCCCCTACACCTTGTGATCAACCTAAGTTCTCTGTCCCAACTAATCCAAGCAAGTTTTGGATTTTATTCTAATTATTTTTCCTCTCAAATCAATTCTGAAAATTATTTGGAGCCTGAGTGATTTTCAAAGCAAGTACCCTATTGCATTTGAGTTTTGACCTCAAACCAACTCTCCTGGATAGTCCTTTGTACCCTCAACCCAGAACCATCTTGATCCACCCCTCCTCTTTTCAAATTTTTCAAAATTTAGTCTCTGCAAGTTTGGACCAGATTTGCCAAATTTGGTGAAATTCATATCTACACTTCTCCGAAAATTACACCAAAAATCATGCAGCCTACTGGAGCAATGAGTAGCCACTCCACCAAGTTTCAGCTCAAGGAAAAATCCCTAGATACCAAAAGCATTCTGTCGAACACCTGAGCTGCACTGTTCTTTGCATTTTCAGTAAACTTCAGTAAAATTCAGTTTTACAGTGTCGTTTTCTTCAGAGTTCAGTCACAAGCTCACAGTGCACTTGGCTCGATGCTCGTAGCCCCTCCCTCTTGTCCGGAGCTTCACACGCGTGCGTGGAGCCTTCCTGGCATCGGTGGCGCGCTGGCCCGCCCTCGCCGGCGTCTTCTGCGGCGTCGGGACCTCCCGTGGCGGCCGACAGAAGGCACACCACGGCAGAACGCCGTTCAGCGCCGCCCAAAGCCCCCTGGCTCTCCGCGTGTCCCTGCCATGCCAGCGCACGCCCGTGGCACCGTCGCCGTGGCCCGGCAAGCACGGAACGTGCTCCCTGCCGCCGACGGGCCGCGCCACCCGCGTTCCATCGAGCTCGCCCATAGCACCAAATCCCAGCCCGTTTAGCACCTAAATGGGACCGGTGGACCTCAACGACGATGCCCAAGCCCCTAATCCCACTGCACATCCACGACACCACCGTAATCACTCGCCGGAGATCCCCGTTCATGGCAACCGCCTCAGGCCGCCTATAAAAAGGGCCCCCGAGCTCACCCTCATGCACGCATCCTCACCACTCCTCACCAACGCCACGCCAGGCCACTAGGAGGTCCTCGAGGAGGTCTCCTCCCCCAACTCCGGCCGCCCCGATCCGCCTCGGCCTCCACCACGATTCGCTCTGGTGAGGCCATCTCCGACGCCCAAACCCCGTCCGTTACCCTCTCTAGCTACCAGGAGCCTGACTCCCTCCTCAATTTGATCTCTGCAGCCCTCTCCGACGAGTCCCTCGACCACCCGAGCCGCCGTCCGCCGGAGCAAAGCTCGCCGTCGACGTGGTACTCGCCGGCGACCAGCACCACCACCAACCGACGCGGAATGGCGCTCTGAGCACGGAGGTACCCTCCGATCCCCCTGCCTCGCCGTGGATCGCCGCCGGCGACCACCGTGGCTCTCGGGCGCCGACGAGCTTCGTCCCCCCCTTGTTTTGAAAGTTCAAACCTGACAAGTGGGACCCCACCGTCAGCCTCTCTGCCCTCTCTATTGAATCGTTTTCTGAAAGCGCCTTCGGGAAAAATGCGTTTTCCCTGTGGGCTGGCATAGTTTCTGCCGAAGCGTTTCTGTTTTTATAAGCTAGCCCCTGGAAACTTTCTGTTTCATTACAGATGAGTCCCTGGGCAAAAACCTTTATAACTTTTAATCAGAAAAGTATTTTTGATTGATTCTTTTTCTGTTCTCTTTAAAATTTTGTCTAGTTTGTTATCAGATTTATTTGAAAAATATTTGGAATACTTTTTGTGCACTCCTTGGTATTTACGATAGCGCATATATTTTCTTTATACCGTAGATACCGAAGGAGGTGACGGAGCCGCGAACTTCACCGAGCTAGGCTCCGACTACTCTGAACCAGGCAAGCATGTTTGAACTTTTGATATGACGAGTGTCTTGGCATGTTTTGCATTTAGTTAGTTTCATGGCATGTTGAGAAGCATATCGATGAACGTTATTTTATGCGATAATGAGGTAAGTGAGTTCGATGATCCATAAGTGGATGGATGTGAGTATGAGTGGCCATGTATTAGCATGAGGATGGGTGAGATGGCAGTGTCGTAGCATGCCAGTCTTATGCCAGACTATGTGACTTCAGTGTCAATCCGTATCGGTCCAGTTCCTCTCATTTCCTTCCCTGTACTACCACATGTTTTCCGCAAGGAATATGGTTTAGTAAGTTGCAAACCGCTTTTCTGGTACACACCAAAAGGAGAGGCCGTGATGATGGTTCCATGGCCTTGGATTAAAGCCAGTGATCCGGTCAGGGGGCAAGGGTGTTTCCGGTTGGGACCGAGAGGGGGGCACCCCTTAGAGCGCGCATATATAAATTTGATCCCATGCTATTCGAGATTGTGATCTCCCCGTCTCAAAAGTTTTTCTTGGACGATGTCTAGGGTGATTCCTAGCATCGAGAGGTAGGATGGGTGTGTACTGGTTAGCTGTGTTTTCTTCCGAAATACCGTAAACGGAACTAGTCCTTCGTGACTACGGAAATCCGCTGGCTGTGGGAAAAAATTTGTACAAACTCTGCAGAGTCATATATTCCTCCAAATCATCTATTCCATGTCCAAATTCGTATTATCTTATCCTAATCAAATGTCAGTTTTGATGGCAGAGACTCCGGTGATTCGCATGAGTGCTAATTCCGGTTAAATGATTATTCCTGTGGATGGACTAACCCATTTATTTCTCAAGAATTAAATGTTTATTATGAGTATTATTTACTTGTGAATAAAAGCCCTTTCTGCGATGTCGCTCAGACGTCCGACTGTGGCATTGTTGTGTTCTACTTTCTTTTCAAGCCCTTTATGCGGTGTCGCTAAGACGCCCGACTGTGGCATTTCTTTTAAAGCCCTTTCTGTGATGTCGCCCCGACGTCCGACTGTGGCATTTCTTTTAAAGCCCTTTCTGTGATGTCGCCCCGACGTCCGACCGTGGCATTTCTTTTAAAGCCCTTTCTGTGACGTCGCCCCGACGTCCGACTGTGGCATTTCTTTTAAAGCCCTTTCTGTGATGTCGCCCCGACATCCGACTGTGGTATTTCTTTTAAAGCCCTTTATGTGGTGTCGCTAAGACGCCCGACTGTGGCATCATTTCCTTATATTTATTTGTTCACCTTTCGAGGCGTCGCTTCAGACACCCGATCGGTAGTTATTTATGTTTTGTTGGGATTTCAGGCGGACTACCGCCGTTTCCCTTTTACTTACCTTGTTATGCTAACTTTTGAATGTACATTGGTGAATTATTCATGACGCATCCATGCATGCATTTGTTATATCTTACGTCCGAACTGTCTTGCGAGTACTTTCAAAGTACTCACTGGCTTGTTGATTTGGCCAGATGCTGACGAAGGCGATCTCATGGATGAAGAGTTTGATAGCGAGTCCGACACCTAGAGGAGTCCCAGTCAGTCTCGTGCGACCCTGGATTTGGTCACTGTTTTATATCCGCTTCCGCTACCAAATAAATTCATCGAGCCTCACCTCGACGCTCGATGAGATGACAGACTTAGAGTCTTGTATTTCTCTCCCCGCTGTGTTTCTCCACCACCGCCCTATCCTCGAGTCAGTAGTATGCCTCCACACCACTGTGTCATGTCCGCCATTATGTATAATTATTGGTGTGCTTGTAATAATTTGGTTGAGCAACCGTAGTTCGACCCTGTAATATATTTTATGCTACTGGCTTATTGTATCAAGAATTTGTCTACCAGTGAGGAGGATTTTTCTCTTACTGGACTCAAAAGATTGGTTTCTCAATAAATATTTTTATTGGAAAACCGGTCGTGACAAGCTTGGTACCAGAGCCAGGCTGACTGTAGGAAGCCACTAGGTGCAATCGCTAATTGGTTATTAGCATGATAGAGCTAATTTATAATTTTGCAATTGTAGTCATTTTCTGTCAGTCAGCATAAATTTATGATCTGACCGTGCAGAATTTTTGCCTACTTTTGTAGATGGCCGACAACAGCTGCGAGTCTCAGACCTTCGCCAACGTGCCCAATGGGTTCGTCAAGCTTCTTTCTTTCATCGTTCAGGTTGCGATGGGGCCATCTATGCGCCCAGTTTTCACACTCTGCCAGCACCGAGTCAACGACAGTCTGACCATGCACCAGGCCGCGGTGCAGTTCAAGGGAGGGCGTGGTGAGTTACGCCGCTTCCGGTTCGTGGGAAGAGCCATGCCTACGGAGAGGCATGCTATGCAGATGGCAGCCCGCGAGGCGATAGCTCGTCTCAGGGATGTCCTCCCCGTGATGAAGACTCGTCGTTACCGTTATCTTCCGTGCCATGTGCCTTACACCTGTCACTACGCATACTCCTGCCCCAGAGGAGAACGAGACGAGGCTTTTGAGATGCTCATTGAGTATCTCCGGGCCCTGGAGGCAGCCTTCGACAACCTGGTGGACGACTTCGTAGCTACCCGCATGGACTCAGTTCATGGCTGTGCTGCCAACAGGAGGGAGCTCCTACCCATCGCACCGCCACTGACTTTGGTCTCGTCCTCAGCATCTTATACGCCTACTCGTTGCCTGCCTTCTACCGAAGAATTCAACCAAGTCATTGCACCCACTTCAGCACGCACTGCACCACCCTTCGCGCCCACTCCTGTACGTGTTGCTCCGCCACTGGCAACCGCTCCGTCCACTCTGCGCAACACTACACATATGGAGCCCATTAGCGAGGAGGAAGTCGAGTCCCCAACCTCGCTACGCCTCGCCCTCGGCAGGGCAAAGGAGGTCGTCAACATCTCTGCCTGAGTACGCTTAGCTGCCATGCAATGTACCGCTTTGTAAGATATGTACATAGGTTGTGAGAAGTAGCCTTTTTGCGCATCATGTAGGATCTGGAGAAGTGCACTAGCCTACATAACATGTCAGGATTTTGTACGCATGTCCTGAGTGATGTATTGTATAATTACCGCCTGCGTGTAAGATATGTAATGAGCAGTCCTTCTCCGTGCGCAAGTCGATTTGTTTTTCTTAGTAAGCTGGGTTATTTAGTTTTATTTGCCAGCTTTATGCATTTATGGATTTGTTTTTGCGACTCTTTCCGCTTTTCTTATGGGTCTTACAAATATATCCCCAGAGTGAAAAATGTCTCGTCCTTGGACTCGCTCCATGCCAATTCCACCAGAGGAAAATTATGATGCACCACCCAGCAACGAGTTCACTCAGGGACAGTCAAGCCAACAGGACAGTGAATTGGCACTTTCACAAATGTGCCGCCTTTATGAGCAGAGTCAGCAACAACATCAGGAAATGATGAACCAAGTCATCAACATGGGAAATCACCGTGGACAGTATCAGCAGCATTCCAAGTTATCTGAGCTACAGAAGACACGTCCTCAAACATTTTCTCACACTGACAAACCTCTTGAAGCCGAGGACTGGCTTCGAGATATGGAGAGAAAATTAATTATTGCAAAATGTTCAGACCCCGAGAAGGTATTATATGCTCCGCACTATCTCACAGGAGCAGCCGCATCGTGGTGGGAGAATTTTCTGCACATGCATCCCAACGATAATGACATAACCTGGGATGATTTCAAGGAAGGTTTCCGTGGTGCACACATTCCTAAGAGTATTATGAAAATCAAGAAGAGAGAGTTCGATGACCTCAAACAAAGGAACATGACAGTGTCAGATTACAACAGTCAATTTACTCTATTGTCCCTCTACGCCAATGAAGAGCGTATGACTGAAATCAAGAAGATGGAGAAATTCCTTGACGGTCTGGCGCCCGCGCTTAAATGCCAACTGGTCGTGCACACTTTTCCTGATTTAAAACACTGGTGGACAAAGCCATTACTCTGGAAAATGAGAGACGCAGTCTGGAAGATATCCGCAAGCGGAAAAGGGACCAGACTAACCATGCTCGCAATCACCGAAGCAAGACAGATTTTCAAAAGGGTGGGACACACAAATCCTCATCCAATGTCTCACGCCCAATCAAGAATTTTCATGCAAGGGACAAGGAATTCACCTATCGCCCCGGCGTTACTTGTTACGCTTGTGGAGAAGAAGGGCACTATGCCAAACAGTGCCCCAAGCCAAGGAGTTCAACCCCAAAGCCGAACAACGGCGGCAACAATTCCGCGCCCAAGAGAAACAATTTCAATCCCAACAATAACCACAGGAAGGGTCATCTGAACCACGTAACCAAAGAGGAGGCACAAAATGCTCCGGATATCGTACTCGGTACGTTTCCTGTCAACACAATACCTGCAATGGTTTTGTTTGATTCTGGAGCTTCTCACTCTTTCATTTCGAAAAATTTTGCTTTGCAAAATAATTTTTCGATGCTTCCTTTGGAGAAATCCATGATCATCAAGTCCCCTGGGATTCAACAAGTTACTCAGAATTACTGTCAGAATGTGGTCATTGAGTTCGAAGGATTGGAGTTTCACACAAATCTTATTGTGTTGGAAAATAAAGGACTGGATGTCATCCTAGGGATGGATTGGCTAACCACCAATAAGGGTTTTATCGACTGTTTCAACAAGACCGTAATTCTCACACACCACCAAGGGAAGACAATAAGAGTATCAGCCAAGGAAGGAAAATTACCCCGGCAACCGAGATTAAATAAGGTGGACGTTTTTGAGCTAAACAAGGTTCCAGTAGTGTGTGAATTTCCAGATGTATTCCCTGAAGAACTACCGGGCATGCCACCAGATCGAGAAATAGAATTCCGCATTGAGCTAGCACCAGGAACCACCCCCATATACAAGAAACCATACAGAATGGCACCATCCGAGTTGATCGAGTTGAAGAAGCAAATAAAAGAATTACTGGAAAAAGGATACATTCGAGCCAGCTCCTCACCTTGGGGATCACCAATTTTATTTGCCAAAAAGAAGGATGGAACGCTGAGATTGTGTATTGACTATCGAGCACTTAACATGGTCACAGTCAAAAACAAATACCCGATGCCAAGGATAAACGATTTGTTTGATCAACTCGCTCAGGCCAAGGTATTCTCAAAAATTTACTTAAGGTCAGGATACCATCAATTGAAGGTACGAATGGAAGATATCCCCAAAACAGCCTTCACCTCCAGATATGGACTGTACGAGTTCACAGTGATGCCATTTGGATTAACTAACGCCCCAGCATATTTTGTTCACCTTATGAACAAAGTATTCATGAAGTTTATGGACAAGTTCGTCGTGGTATTCATCGACGATATTCTGGTATACTCCAAGACACCAGAAGAGCACGCAGAACATCTCAGGATTGTGCTAGGAGAGCTAAGAAAACACCAATTGTATGCCAAGTTCAGCAAGTGCGAATTTTGGCTAAGACAAGTAGGCTTTCTAGGCCACGTACTGACCCAAGACGGTATCGCAGTGGACCCAGAGAAATTCAAGGCCGTACTTGGCTGGAAGTCACCAGCCAGCGTAACAGACATACGGAGTTTCTTGGGAATGGCAGGATATTACCGCAGATTTATTGAAGGATTTTCCACCATAGCCAAGCCTATGACACAGTTGCTCAAGAAAAATAAGAAGTTTGAATGGACAGAAGCCTGCGAGAAAAGTTTCCAAGAGCTAAAGCGAAAGTTAACGACAGCACCGGTATTAATTGTACCCAACATACACAAGAATTTTGAAGTATATTGTGACGCGTCCAGAAAGGGTCTCGGATGCGTGTTGATGCAGGAAGGCAAGGTTGTCGCCTACGCTTCAAGGCAACTTCGCAAGCATGAGGAAAATTATCCCACTCATGACTTAGAAATGGCAGCAGTTATTCATGCACTCAAGGAATGGAGGCATTTCTTACTTGGGAATCGATGTGAAATATATACGGATCACAAAAGTCTCAAATATATTTTCACACAGCCAGAACTAAACTTACGGCAATGACGTTGGTTGGAGTTGGTAAAGGATTATGATGTTGGTATCCATTACCATCCGGGGAAAGCAAATGTAGTGGCCGATGCCCTTAGTCGGAACCCCAGCTCCAACGAAAACAATCTGCACAGCTTGAGGCCCGAATTCCAACAAGAATTTGCCAAGCTCAACTTGATAATGGTAGCAGAAGGCACCATATCAAACTTGGAAATACGACCCAACCTTGTGGAGAAAATTAAAGAAGCTCAGCCCAGTCACACCAGCATCGAAGGCATCAAAAGGAAGTTGAGTATGGGCAAGGCCTCGGAATTCGTCATAGACAATAAAGGAATATTATGGTACGGAGAAAGGCTCTGCGTGCCAAACATAGAAGACCTTAAATAGCAAATTTTAGCTAAAGCACACACCACTCCATATTCAATTCACCCTGGAGGAACCAAAATGTATAAGGATATTCAGGAAAGATTTTGGTGGCACGGTATGAAGAGGGACATAGCCACCTTCATTGCATGTTGCGACTCATGTCAACGCATAAAAGCTGAGCATCAGAGACCAGCCGGACTACTGCAACCGAACAAAATACCTGAGTGGAAATGGGATGAAATAGGAATGGATTTTATTGTCGGACTACCTCGGTCACGACACGGGAATGATGCCATATGGGTCATCACCGATAGATTAACCAAAGTGGCACACTTTATTCCAATAAAGACGACCCACACCACTCAGAGGCTTGCCAGGATTTATCTTTCCCGCATAGTTTGTCTGCACGGTGTCCCGAAGACTATAATATCCGACAGAGGCACTCAGTTCGTCTCAAGATTTTGGGAGCATTTACAACAGGCTCTGGGAACCCAACTAGCCTTCAGTACCGCATACCACCCACAGACTGATGGAGAGACTGAATGCGTAAACCAAATTTTAGAAGACATGCTGAGAGCATGTGTCCTCACATATGGAACCAGTTGGGAAGAAAGCCTGCCATACGCCGAGTTCGCGTATAACAATAGCTACCAGGCCAGCCTACAAATGGCACCATTTGAGGCCTTATACGGACGAAGATGTTGTACCCCGTTAAATTGGTCAGAGACCGGAGACAGCCGCATCTTCGGACCAGACATGCTCAGAGAAGCTGAGGAAAAGGTCAAGCTAATCAGAGACCGACTTAAGACCGCTCAAAGTCGACAGAAGAGTTATTATGATCAGAAACATCGTAGGGTCAGCTTCGAACCCGGTGAGTTCGTATACCTGAGAGTATCCCCCATGAGAGGACTGCAACGGTTTAAGATTAAAGGAAAGTTAGCACCAAGATTCATTGGACCATTCTGCATAGTGGCACGAAGAGGCACTGTAGCCTACCAGCTAGACTTACCCGAAGACTTGTCCGACATTCACGACATGTTCCACGTCTCTCAATTAAGGAAGTGCGTAAGCAACCCAGAGAAACAAGTATCCCATGAAAACATTGATGTGCAGCCAGACCTCACTTATCGGGAACGTCCCGTAAGAATATTAGAGGAGTCTGAAAGGAGGACCCGACAGAAGACCATCAAATTTTTCAAAGTCCAGTGGAGCAATCACACCGACAGTGAAGCAACTTGGGAAAGCGAGGATTTTCTTCGGATAGAGCATCCACACTTATTTAAGGATCAGCTGAAATCTCGGGGACGAGATTTTTCCTAAGGGGGTAGGTGTTGTGACACTCCAAAATTTTAATCTGGTTTTTATCAAAAACCTTGTGGTTTTGTTTGAAAAGAGGCCATTTAAATTTTCTTTCAGAAAACCTTCCTCTTAAAAACTTCCTTTGCTTTGGCAAGGATTTTATTTTTTCAAACATTGGTGTTTGAATCTTTTGAAACTTCTTCTCTGTTGGTTCCCTCTCAAATTTATTTTGGGAGTTTAATCTTTTTCTTTTAAAATGAAACTCTATGAAAAACTTGGGATTTTCATATCTTGAAAACCACCCATGACTTTGCATTTTTGCCCATGTGATAAAGCCCCTCCAAAACCTCCCCTACACCTTGTGATCAACCTAAGTTCTCTGTCCCAACTAATCCAAGCAAGTTTTGGATTTTATTCTAATTATTTTTCCTCTCAAATCAATTCTGAAAATTATTTGGAGCCTGAGTGATTTTCAAAGCAAGTACCCTATTGCATTTGAGTTTCGACCTCAAACCAACTCTCCTGGATAGTCCTTTGTACCCTCAACCCAGAACCATCTTGATCCACTCCTCCTCTTTTCAAATTTTTCAAAATTTAGTCTCTGCAAGTTTGGACCAGATTTGCCAAATTTGGTGAAATTCATATCTACACTTCTCCAAAAATTACACCAAAAATCATGCAGCCTACTGGAGCAATGAGTAGCCACTCCACCATGTTTCAGCTCAAGGAAAAATCCCTAGATACCAAAAGCATTCTGTCGAACACCTGAGCTGCACTGTTCTTTGCATTTTCAGTAAAGTTCAGTAAAATTTAGTTTTACAGTGTCATTTTCTTCAGAGTTCAGTCACAAGCTCACAGTGCGCTTGGCTCGATGCTCGTAGCCCCTCCCTCTTGTCCGGAGCTTCACATGCATGCGTGGAGCCTTCCTCGCGTCGGTGGCACGCTGGCCCGCCCTCGCCGGCGTCTTCTGCGGCATCGGGACCTCCCGTGGTGGCCGACAGAAGGCACACCACGGCAGAATGCCGTTCAGCGCCGCCCAAAGCCCCCTGGCTCTCCGCGTGTCCCTGCCATGCCAGCGCACGCCCGTGGCACCGTCGCCGTGGCCCGGCAAGCACGGAATGTGCTCCCTGCCGCCGACGGGCCGCGCCACCCCCGTTCCGTCGAGCTCGCCCATAGCACCAAATCCCAGCCCGTTTAGCACCTAAATGGGACCGGTGGACCTCAACGACGATGCCCAAGCCCCTAATCCCACTGCACATCCACGGCACCGCCGTAATCACTCGCCGGAGATCCCCGTTCACGGCAACCGCCTCGGGCCGCCTATAAAAAGGGCCCCCGAGCTCACCCTCGTGCACGCATCATCACTACTCCTCACCAACGCCACGCCAGGCCACTAGGAGGTCCTCGAGGAGGTCTCCTCCCCAACTCCGGCCGCCCCGATCCGCCTCGGCCTCCACCACGATTCGCTCCGGTGAGGCCATCTCCGACGCCCAAACCCCGTCCGTTACCCTCTCTAGCTACCAGGAGCCTGACCCCCTCCTCAATTTGATCTCTGCAGCCCTCTCCGACGAGTCCCTCGACCATCCGAGCCGCCGTCCGCCGGAGCAAAGCTCGCCGTCGACGTGGTACTCGCCGGCGACCACCACCACCACCAACCGACGCGGAATGGCGCCCTGAGCACGGAGGTACCCTCCGATCCCCCTGCCTCGCCGTGGATCGCCGCCGGCGACCACCGCGGCTCTCGGGCGTCGACGAGCTTCGTCCCCCCCTTGTTTTGAAAGTTCAAACCTGACAAGTGGGACCCCACCTTCAGCCTCTCTGCCCTCTCTATTGAATCGTTTTCTGAAAGCGCCTTCGGGCAAAATGCGTTTTCCCTTTGGGCTGGCGTAGTTTCTGCCGAAGCGTTTCTGTTTTTATAAGCTAGCCCCTGGAAACTTTCTGTTTCATTACAGATGAGTCCCTGGGCAAAAACCTTTATAACTTTTAATCAGAAAAGTATTTTTGATTGATTCTTTTTCTGTTCTCTTTAAAATTTTGTCTAGTTTTTTATCTGATTTATTTGAAAAATATTTGGAATACTTTTTGTGCACTCCTTGGTATTTACGATAGCGCATATATTTTCTTTATACCGTAGATACCGAAGGAGGTGACGGAGCCGCGAACTTCACCGAGCTAGGCTCCGACTACTCTGAACTAGGCAAGCATGTTTGAACTTTTGATATGACGAGTGTCTTGGCATGTTTTGCATTTAGTTAGTTTCATGGCATGTTGAGAAGCATATCGATGAACGTTATTTTATGCGATAATGAGGTAAGTGAGTTCGATGATCCATAAGTGGATGGATGTGAGTATGAGTGGCCATGTGTTGGCATGAGGATGGGTGAGATGGCAGTGTCGTAGCATGCCAGTCTTATGCCAGACTATGTGACTTCAGTGTCAATCCGTATCGGTCCAGTTCCTCTCATTTCCTTCCCTGTACTACCACATGTTTTCCGCAAGGAATATGGTTTAGTATGTTGCAAACCGCTTTTCTGGTACACACCAAAAGGAGAGGCCGTGATGATGGTTCCATGGCCCTGGATTAAAGCCAGTCATCCGGTCAGGGGGCATGGGTGTTTCCGGTTGGGACCGAGAGGGGGGCACCCCTTAGAGCGCGCGTATATAAATTTGATCCCATGCTATTCGAGATTATGATCTCCCCGTCTCAAAAGTTTTTCTTGGACGATGTCTAGGGTGATTCCTAGCATCGAGAGGTAGGATGGGTGTGTACTGGTTAGCTGTGTTTTCTTCCGAAATACCTTAAACGGAACTAGTCCTTCGTGACTACGGAAATCCGTTGGCTGTGGGAAAATTTTTGTACAAACTCTGCAGAGTCATATATTCCTCCAAATCATCTATTCCATGTCCAAATTCGTATTATCTTATCCTAATCAAATGTCAGTTTTGATGGCAGAGACTCCGGTGATTCGCATGAGTGCTAATTCCGGTTAAATGATTATTCCTGTGGATGGACTAACCCATTTATTTCTCAAGAATTAAATGTTTATTATGAGTATTATTTACTTGTGAATGAAAGCCCTTTCTGCGATGTCGCTCAGACGTCCGACTGTGGCATTGTTGTGTTCTACTTTCTTTTCAAGCCCTTTATGCGGTGTCGCTAAGACGCCCGACTGTGGCATTTCTTTTAAAGCCCTTTCTGTGATGTCGCCCCAACGTCCGACTGTGGCATTTCTTTTAAAGCCCTTTCTGTGATGTCGCCCCGACGTCCGACCGTGGCATTTCTTTTAAAGCCCTTTCTGTGACGTCGCCCCGACGTCCGACTGTGGCATTTCTTTTAAAGCCCTTTCTGTGATGTCGCCCCGACATCCGACTGTGGTA
>NC_057797.1:73149847-73255704 GCF_018294505.1 Triticum aestivum
GCGTCGCTTCAGACACCCGATCGGTAGTTATTTATGTTTTGTTGGGATTTCAGGCGGACTACCGCCGTTTCCCTTTTACTTACCTTGTTATGCTAACTTTTGAATGTACATTGGTGAATTATTCATGACGCATCCATGCATGCATTTGTTATATCTTACGTCCGAACTGTCTTGCGAGTACTTTCAAAGTACTCACTGGCTTGTTGATTTGGCCAGATGCTGACGAAGGCGATCTCATGGATGAAGAGTTTGATAGCGAGTCCGACACCTAGAGGAGTCCCAGTCAGTCTCGTGCGACCCTGGATTTGGTCACTGTTTTATATCCGCTTCCGCTACCAAATAAATTCATCGAGCCTCACCTCGACGCTCGATGAGATGACAGACTTAGAGTCTTGTATTTCTCTCCCCGCTGTGTTTCTCCACCACCGCCCTATCCTCGAGTCAGTAGTATGCCTCCACACCACTGTGTCATGTCCGCCATTATGTATAATTATTGGTGTGCTTGTAATAATTTGGTTGAGGAACCGTAGTTCGACCCTGTAATATATTTTATGCTACTGGCTTATTGTATCAAGAATTTGTCTACCAGTGAGGAGGATTTTTCTCTTACTGGACTCAAAAGATTGGTTTCTCAATAAATATTTTTATTGGAAAACCGGTCATGACACCTCCTATATATAGTGGGGAGATGGAGGACTTCTTACCTTAGTTTTTGGTGCCTCCCTCTCCCTCTCCAACACCTCCTCCTCCTCCATAGTGCTTGGCGAAGCCCTGCCGGAGTACTGCAGCTCCATCACCACCACGCCGTCGTGCTGCTGCTGGAGCCATCTTCCTCAACCTCTCCTTCCCCCTTGCTGGGTCAAGAAGGAGGAGACGTCACGCTGACCGTACGTGTGTTGAACGCGGAGGTGCCGTCCGTTCGGCGCTAGGATCTTCGGTGATTTGGATCACGTCGAGTACGACTTCCTCATCCCCGTTCTTTGAACGCTTCCGTGCGTGATCTACAAAGGTATGTAGATGCAATCCAATCACTCGTTGCTAGATGAACTCCTAGATGGATCTTGGTGAAACCGTAGGAAATATTTTGTTTTCGGCAACGTTCCCCAACAGCAACGAATCATCTTGTGCCTAAATCATGAGATATCTGAAATGCTCAATGCACATGATTAGTCCGCAAATGCATTGTCATCAATCAGCAAAACCACTTAGGGATAAATATGCCCTTACAATCTCCCCGTTTTTGGTGGACTGATGAAAATACGGGATTTGCACATAGGGATATAAAATGAAACATAGGCAAACCCAACATCTATAAAATATAGATGGACCCCCTAGATGTGCGCTCTCTAGAGAAATGCTTTGGACTGCACGACACACATACTAGGATCAACACTCCCCCTATATTTTATGGAAGAGGCATATCTTGCAACAATATAACTAACACTAAGAAATGAGGCATGGTAATGAGTATGAGCATAAAGTAAGGACACTAGATAGCATGGGTTCACGGGCTACTAATCATGAAAGACAGTAAAATAGGCTAGAGTGCAATGTCTTACACCATATGATAGGGAACCAGGACTCACGAGCACAAACCAAACAAAAAACAAACACAAAGAGACTCGAAAGCAAATCCTACGCTCTCTCCCCCTTTGGCATCGAGACACCAAAAAGGCAGAGAGGACACCTACGACATAGGTGGTAGCATCCTCTGCAGAGATCACTCAGCATGCTCCTCATCTGACTCGGCAGCTGGCATGGTCTCCTCCTCTGACTTGGTCCATTGATAGCCCTGCTTGGATAACCATTCAGCCTCTGGAGTGATGTTCATCTCTGACCCGCTCTCCACGATCTCATCGAATGTCCTCAAGATCCTCTTGTCACGCTGGCAACTCTCCTTGGAAGCAACATGGGTCCTGTACTGCCCCTTGGCTTGCATACATGATAGGGTCTTCATCTTTGCCTTCAGCTTCTTAGCCCAAGAGGGCTCAGTAAATGGAGGAGCATACCCAGCAGAACTGTCCTCAGTCTCCTCCTCCACCTCAACCTCGTCCTCATCCACATTCATCCTTGCAGCCTCAGCCTCAGCCCTGGTAGTGGTATTTGCCCACTTGTTCTTCTGACGCAACTTGATAGGCTCGTGGCAGGTCCAGTTTGGAGCAGAAAAGTCTTCCTCCGTAAACATCTTGTCCCAAGTCTTCGAGATCAGAAGGTACAGGTATGGACCATAGATGGGAACTTTGCAATTGTAGACCGCAAACCTAAGCTCATTCCACATGATATGAGATATGTCCAGAGGCTGGGTGGCATGACGACGCGCCTCCTCACACAGAAGCAACATATCCACGAGATAAGCATGCACCTTATCTTTGTCACCGATGCGTGGAAAGAGAGTGTTGCAGAAAATTCAGTGCATGACATCTAGGAAGGGGTTGGGCACCCAAGACTGAGTGCCATTGGGAAGCTTCTTCTCCACAAGAAACGGCAGAAGCTTGTCCTTGTTGGCGGACTCGGCGTTGCCGTGAGGGCGGGCGCCAACGGGCACATCGGGCCCATCATCATGGACATGCAGCAGCGTCATGAATTCCTTCCAAGTAGCAGACACCTTCTTCCCATTGGTCATCCATGTCATAGTCCGCTCCCCATCCGTGTGAAAGTGGACGGAGGCAAAGAACTGTGCCACTAGCTCCGGGTCAAAGTCCATCTGGAACGTGATGAAGTCTTCAATGCCAAACTGCTCCACCAAGTCTAGTACCTCACCAAAGTAGTTCCGGTCCTTCCTCAGATGATTCATATCAATCCACTGCATTGGGACACAGAGGTTGTGCTTGGACTTGATCACATCAATGTATATGAGATTCTGCTGCTTGGTCCAGAACAACTCACTTCCTCTGTCATTCTCACGAGGATTCACATAAGGATTGATCCTCCTTCGAATGATGACTCAGATAGAGGCAGCTCATCCATGCCCTGAACTGGCTCCTTGTACCTGTGGGCAGTCTTCTTGAAATTGTGTTGTTGGGCATTGGAGCCCTCCGGAGCTTCTTGATTGTGTAGACGCTTGGAACTTGTGTCGTGGCTTGGTTTCGAGCGACGGACATTGGAGCCACCACCTATGACACACAACACCAGAACACACGAGAGAAACGAGAAGGATCAATGCAAAGACCATAGCCAAAACAAGCGAAACATGTAGAAATAAGATTGGGTAGTCTCCACAAGGTAGTTTCAAAGTCAACGGTAGTACCTCACCACTAAGCAGAAGTAAAATTTTACTGCTGCTCTAGCCGCAGTAGTACCGCATCGGGATGGCACGGTAGTACCGCGTCGAGAGCGGAAGTAAAATTTTACTTCCATGCCCCGAGTGGTAGTACCGCTCCAGAGGGGCAGTAGTACCACACGAGGCGGATGCGGCCAGAGTGGTAGTACCGTACGGGAGGTGCAGTAGTGCGGCTTGGAATCAAATCCGGCACGAAACGGATCTAGGCACATCCGCAACTTTGGATCGGTACTACGGTTGATCAAAAATACTGTGTGGCAACATACCAAATAGCATCTCTACTGCACTACTACTCTCCAACATCCTTCTCTTGCAAAGATTGGGCCTAAAATCTCACGATCAACATGCATTTCCCCAAAACCTAGAAGCAAAACAACGAAGCAAAGAGAGAGGGATTTGGGGAGAAACCTTGTTCCATGGCAAGAGGGCAAGGTGGGGATTGATCCCATCGGTCGGAATGCGAGGAGAGCGGCCGGAGATGGAGATCCCGTGAGGTCCTCCAGCGCCTTTCTTGGGCAGGAGAGAGAGACAAAGTGGGGAAACTGAGTTGAATGGGTATGGGGGAGTTGGAACTCCCCCTGCCCGCTCTTGACCCCCACCCGCTCGCGATGGCGCGGTAGTACCATGGGTCATCGCAGTAGTACTACCCGGGCGGAAGTACCGCACGCAGGGCAGCAGTACCGCTCTTCCAGCGGTAGTAAAAAATTACCGTTGTGCTGGTCGCGGTAGTACCATGCTCATCTGCTGCGGTAGTACCGTGGCTCGCCATGATAGTACCATAGACCCAAGAAAGTGCACATTTCAACAAAGAGGAGAAACACGGCCTTTGCACAGCAGCATTCAAGCGACCGGACACGCAAATGCACACACACACACAAGGCAGCTCAAACACAAACACGACTTAACAAGAAAGAAAAAGGCAACAAGGAACAAACACTAACCAAAACCTCTCTAGAGGAGAGGGCGGTGGCCGAAGCCACCTATGTTTGAGTCAATTGGTATGGCAGCATGAAAAATTATCCTTGGGCCCATGAACAAAATTCATCTTTGAAGCACAAGTACCATAAAAAATGGCTAATGTGAAAGATTTGATCAATTTATGCATAGTGGGGGGAGGGAGAGTTCATTGAGAGAACAACACTCCCCCTATGTCCATGCCTACACCTAAACAAGACATCAAGATGAGTGTGGTGGGGTGTGCAAGGGTTCAAGCCACATTGCTCGAATCAATGATATTTAGCTCATGCCTTAACTCACGTAATCTTGCTTCATCCAAGGGCTTCATGAAGATATCTGCAAGGTTATCATGAGTGTTGACATAGTTGAGCTCGATCTCCCCTCACCTAATATGATCCCGGATGAAGTGATACCGAATCTCAATATGCTTCTCTTGAAGTGTTACACCGGGCTGAGAGAAATCTTGATGGCACTTTCATTGTCACACCAAAGAGGCACTTCTTCACAAGTGACACCGTAGTCCTTTAAAGTTTGCCTCATCCATAGAAGTTGTGCACAACAACTACCCGCGGCCACATACTCCGCTTCGATGGACGAGAGAGACACACAACTTTGCTTCTTAGGAGACCAACTCACCAAAGAGAAACCAAGGAATTGGCACCCTCTGGAAGTTGACTTCCTATCCACTTTGTCTCCCGCCCAATTGGAGTCCGAATAGCCCACAAGGTTGAAGTTTGCTCCTCTGGGGTACCATAAGCCAAAGTTTGGGGTATGAGCCAAATATCGAAAGATTCGCTTGACCGCCACATAGCGGCTTTCCTTAGGTGCGGCTTGAAACCGCGCACAAATTCCCACACTCAACATGATATCCGGTCTAGATGCACAAAGGTAAAGCAAGGAGCCAATCATGGAGCAATATACCTTTTGATCCACCACTTTACCATTGGGATCTATGTCAAGTTGGCATTTGACGGGCATTAGTGTGGAAGTCGGCTTGACATCACTTAGCTTGAATCTCTTGAGCATGTCTTGAGTGTATTTGGCTTGGCTGATGAAGGTTCCTTCTCTTCTTTGCTTGATTTCGAACCCGAGAAAGAACTTCAACTCTCCCATCATGGACATCTTGAACTTTGAGGTCATGAGAGCGGCAAACTCCTCATTGAAAGCTTTGTTAGGGGAACCAAAGATAATATCATCAACATATAGTGGGCATACAAACAACTCCCCTTTGACCTTCTTGGTAAAAAGAGTGGGGTCTATTTTCCCAATTTCAAACCCACGATCTTGTAACAACTCGGTAAGGTGCTCATACCACGCATGTGGGGCTTGTTTAAGGCCATATAGCGCTTTATCGAGTTGGTACACATGATCGGGGAAATAGGGATCCTCGAACCCCGGGGGTTGTTTAACATATAGCAACTCATTAATAGGACTATTAAGAAAAGAACTCTTCACATCCATTTGTTGCAACTTAAAGTTATGATGATAAGCATAAGAAATCAACAAACGAATGGATTCAAGGCAAGCAACGGGAGCAAATGTTTCACCATATTTGATACCCTCGACTTGGGAGTAGCCTTGTGCTACCAACTAAGCCTTGTTGCGAACGATAATCCCATGAGCATCTTGCTTGTTCTTGAATATCCACTTGGTTCCAATGACATTATGATTCCCCGTTGGCCTTGGCACCAATCTCCACACCTTGTTGTGCTCGAAGTTGTTAAGTTCTTCATGCATGGCATTAAGCCAATCTGGATCCTCGAGCGCCTCATAGACCTTTTGGGGTTTAATACAAGAAACAAACGCGTGATGTTCACAATAGCTTGCTAATTGTCTATGAGTTCTTACCCCCTTTCTTAAGCTTCCAAGCACATTCGTCATGAGATGACCCTTGGTAGTGAGCTTGGATGCAATCTTGGCGGTACGACACTCCAATTCCTCCTTAGGAGTGAGTTGAGGAGCGGTAACTTGATCATCTTGAGCGTCGTCTTGAGCTTGTTCTTGATCTTGAGCTTGCTCTTGATCTTGAACTTGCTCGGAGGTGAGAACTTGACCTTGGGCATCACTTGGTGATTCAACACCATCTTGAGGTTGATCTTGTTCATGAGGTTGAGGGCCTTCACTTTGTTCTTCGGAAGCGTGTGGGTCTTGGGTTGCTGATGGTTCCACTTGAGTGAACATTGTCCTTCTCCTTCGGCCACAAGGGGTTCCTCAATGGGTAGGATAAAACCAACACCCATTCTTCCTATGGCTTGGGGAGGAATTTCGTCACCTACATTACAAGTACCACTTTGCTCCACGTGGGAGCCATTATTCTCATCAAACTCCACGTTACACGTCTCCTTAATAAGTCCCGTGGACTCACTGAGGACACGGTAAGCATGAGAGTTTGTAGCATAACCACCAAATATGCCCTCATGAGCTCTAGCCTCATGAGGTCCGAAGCCACCGAAAGCCAATCTAGACCCGTTCTGGCACTCTGCCAGAGGGGGAAATCCCTCTCCGGTGGCCATCTTCATCATCCCGGTGCTCTCCATGACGAGGAGGGAGTAGTTCTCCCTCGGGGCTGATGGTATGTACAAGTAGCTATGTGTTTGATCTCTCTCTCTCTCTCTCTCTCGTGTTCTTGATTTGGTACGATCTTGATGTATCACGAGCTTTGCTATTATAGTTGGATCTTATGTTTCTCCTCCCCCTCTACTCTCTGATAATGAATTGAGTTTCCCCTTTGAAGTAATCTTATCGGATTGAGTCTTTAAGGATTTGAGAACACTTGATGTATGTCTTGCCGTGCGTATCTATGGTGACAATGGATACCACGTGATTCACTTGATGTATGTTTTGGTGATCAACTTGCGGGTTCCGCCTATGAACCTATGCATAGGGGTTGGCACACGTTTTCGTCGTGATTCTCCGGTAGAAACTTTGGGGCACTCTTTGAGGTCCTATGTGTTGGTTGAATAGATGAATCTGAGATTGTGTGACGCATATCGTATAATCATACCCACGGATACTTGAGGTGACATTGGAGTATCTAGGTGACATTAGGGTTTTGGTTGATTTGTGTCTTAAGGTGTTATTCTAGTACGAACTCTAGGGCTGTTTGTGACATTTATAGGAATAGCCCAACAGATTGATTGGAAAGAATAACTTTGAGGTGGTTTCGTACCCTACCATAATCTCTTCGTTTGTTCTCCGCTATTAGTGACTTTGGAGTGACTCTTTGTTGCATGTTGAGGGATAGTTATATGATCCAATTATGTTATTATTGTTGAGGGAACTTGCACTAGCGAAAGTATGAACCCTAGGCCTTGTTTACTATCATTGCAATACCGTTTACGCTCACTTTTACCATTAGTTACCTTGCTGTTTTTATATTTTCAGATTACAAAAAACTATTATCTACTATCCATATACCACTTGTATCACTATCTCTTCGCCGAACTAGTGCACCTATACAATTTACCATTGTATTGGGTGTGTTGGGGACACAAGAGACTCTTTGTTATTTGGTTGCAGGGTTGCTTGAGAGAGACCATCTTCATCCTACGCCTCCTATGGATTGATAAACCTTAGGTCATCCACTTGAGGGAAATTTGCTACTATCCTACAAACCTCTGCACTTGGAGGCCCAACAATGTCTACAAGAAGAAGGTTGTGTAGTAGACATCACCGCCCCGCCCTCCCATCGACCTCACACCACCGCCGTGCTTGGCAGCGCCCGCAGGCCATCCCTTTAATCCCGGCCGACCTTGAGATCAGGCGCCAGTAGCTCTCGGCCGCACACGCCCCTAAGATAAACACCAAAGGCGCTGCTTCCCCGGCGTAATAGGCGTACTAGCGCCTGTTACACCGGGGAATGCTTCCATTAATTAGGAATCAACTGGCCAGAAATTGAAATTGAGGTGGGTGACGGACCTCTAGCTAAGGTGAAATAGTATATGAGGAGAAACCTTGTGCATCGCGAGTTACTAGGAACATCTAGTATCAAGAAGAAGCGGTCAACTAGTGTCTTCTGTGGGATGAATACCGTGCAAGCAGAGACGTAAGATTTGCACGAATAAGGGAAGAGGAGTACCTTTTTCGGTTGTCAGTGTGGTCACCTCCACATGTCGCGTCGATCTTCTTCTTTTTACCGGGGAAACCGATGTTCTGGAGGGTGCAGGCTTGGACGAACCCATGGACAAATTGTTGACTGTGTTGCCGTGGCCGTATGTCGGCGGAGGGGAAGCAGATCCGAGGCGGCGAAGGACGGCGTAGCAGGAATAGCTCTGGTGCGGTAGAGGGTGGCGAAGTTGGAGCGGCAGCGGTGAGGCGCAGGACGGCGTGGTTAAACTGGCTCGGGTACGGACGGCTCGGCCGGCTTCAACTACTAGCTGTGGAGGGCGTTGCGGTTGAGGTTGCGGTGGACGACGACGTCGGGGTATCGGCTCCGGCGTGATGGAGGAGGGCGGCGGTTGATGGGTGGGATAGGGTGGCGGACGGAGGACGCCGGGGTTTCGCGGCTGGTGGAGAGGTAGTTTTGGCGCCCACGGAGTACGAATGGGGAATCGGACGGGTGGGGGGGAACCACGTTTCGGTCTGGGATGCGCTTGTTTTTGGCTTTTTTGAACAGAAGATGGGACACGCTTGTTTGAAATTTGGGGAAAGTACAAAC
This sequence comes from Triticum aestivum, assembly GCF_018294505.1. Taxonomy (NCBI): domain Eukaryota; kingdom Viridiplantae; phylum Streptophyta; class Magnoliopsida; order Poales; family Poaceae; genus Triticum; species Triticum aestivum. The sequence goes on from NC_057797.1 coordinate 73,158,742, forward strand.
TTCCCCCTCTTAAATTTCGGACCTACTGCGGGTCAGGAGTAGGATGGTAATCCCAGGTGTCCCAACTAGTGGGCGGGAGCGATTTCGGCCGCGCGCATGTGTGCTTAGGCGGCCATTGTGTCTGAATGTTTTTCGGATGCGGTTGTGTGGCGTCTAGATGAAGCTACAAACCTACCCCGGTTTAGACCTTTGGACGTCGGGCCGGTAGGTTTCACGGGTCGGAGTTATTAGAAAAGTAATTTCCTTGTACTACCAAACATTGGTCTCACGCGGTTTCAGGCGAGTAGAGGCTCTTTTGGCGTTTCGTTCGAAATTTTGAAACACAAGCATTCACGTTTAGAGTGCTCTTGAACTATTAGGATTAACCTAAATAGACAATGTTATATTTGACCTTGTATGTTTGAAAACCTCATTAAATTATCCGCTTCTTTTTGAAAATTTTACACTTGAAAATCCTATAACTACAATTATTTTGGAATGGAGGAGCTAAATTTGAATCTATTTTGTACACGACTACATATGCTATTATGTACAAAATCAGAACAAAGGTTGGTGCCCCCATAATTTAGGTATGGTTTACAAATGCCATGATATCAAATTCAAATAATTGAATGGACTTCATGTTGAATTCGATTTTTTTAAACCACCTTAAGTTGAATTCAAATGTATGCTAGTTCATAGGTAGCTATTTATAATGTCCATTGTGTAACTTTCGTATGTATAATGTGCTTTACACACACAACATGAACTATACTCACGTTTATATTCGATTGCTAAAGCGATGGATTGTCTGGAGTTCAAAATACTAACTATGTGGATCAATTGTGTCAAATAATAACATAGACATGCTCAAATTCGATAGAATCTAGATGTCTGGTGGATCAATGACCGCTCCTTACGCGAATTGCAAATATCATGATCCCATCCTAATATTTGGATACAATTTATATCTTTAATCAATGTGTAGAGCAGTCTTTTACGTGTAGTTTCACTCTCCATCGGTGGTCTCTCACACATGCTCACACACTCTCTCCCGAGGTGTCTTTCTCGCACACATGCTCTAGATATAACCCTCCCTCCCTCTTGTAACCATTTACAACTTTTTCCACTAACCTTTATCACAAGCACTCTTCCTCTCGCAAACATACACACGCACAATCCTCATCGACCCTTTCTATATACATGGACTTGCCTATGTGTATCATGTACGCACATTATCTTTACGCCTGTCTCTCACGCATTGTCTCACGCCTCTCTTCCTAATCGACGAGTATGATTCTAGCGGAGCATTCTATAGGATGCCCCTTAAAGTTAGGTTGGATGAATAGTAATATCAGAGATAAAGGGGTTACCTTAGTCCGAGAACCTAGGGTTACAAATCCTAGCCGGCTTTGTCAGTGGAGACAGAGTCCTTCACAATTCTTCTATATTTGTCTTGTACGACTAGTCATCCATGGGTCTTCCTAAATGCGTCACGGGCCGACCAATGTGGCGCAGGACGGAACCGAACGAAGGGCCTCACCTCGACCCACCGGACCTCACGCGGTGACACACCCTCTGCCCCCACGCCTCATTATCTTCTCACACCCACACATACCAACACAAATACCACACACACAGAAAATTTCTCCTGGTGCCTCTATTCCCTCCCCCTTGCATATACACACTCAAGCGAATGGAATCTCTTGTCATGACGTCATATTCGTCTCTCTCTCTCTCTCTCTCTCATAGACCACTCTCATTTCTCGTGCTATCTCTCCCACGCCCCCCCATCGGCCCCTCTATCCATGCCTCTCTCGAATATGTAATACACACACATTCCTCTCTAGGCCCCGCCAAATGCATCAACTACACATTCACACATGTTACATCATGTACCCCATTGATCTAAAAAGCCCTGTCTTCACGTTTATTTCGCATACAACATTCCTTTTGAATAAAGTGTGGCCAAAAAATTATTTTAGAGTTTCTACATATATACAACATTACAAAGTTATATGGAGGAGTACAAACGCTAATTTGCATTGCATGGTGCCCACAATGATATTTATTCTGCACTGTGAATTTGTATATTTTTATACTATATACAAAGTTAGTCATAATAAAGAGAAACGGAGAGCATCTCTCTCTCCATCGCATACCCCCCTGTACGCCCCTTTCACGTATGCACACAAAACTATCTCCAGGTCCTCTAAAAGTAAGCCCCCAGAAAATTCACGCATGTTTCATCTTTCTCTCGCGATATATGCAATGCCGATCATTGTATTTGAAGCGAAAGCACGATACGTACATTGGACTTCAGAATACACTCATTACGGTCACCATTTACGTTTAGTGGTTATTATACAGTCACGGGCTCACCGTACAACTCTGTATTTGCTCATGACATGACTAGTTGAGCAGTTAAATGCTCCACGTGGCACCTCTAGTGTTGCATCACATTATCTCACTACCATCGTGCCCACCTGTCGACTTGTATCTACTCTACATCTACACTCTTATAAAATACACTCTTATAAAAAACAAAGTTGGTGATGATGGTGTGCCTGCCATCCTTCAATATAGGCCGTCTGATTTATATCTGATGGATAGGAAAGAAACTATGGCAATTTTGCAAAAAGGTACCCACACACCTCTCCACATTTGCAAATAAGGCCTTCCCTCGTTCATCCTTTTCTCTCACAAGATAAACAAGTCATACAAATGCTCTTGATGTTATGCCCAATGCACGGGCATCTTGCTAGTAAGAATGAAAACAAACAACAAAAAATATATTTGAACGGTGGTTCGAAGTCATGACCGCGGGCACAACGGACAAGGTGGCCTTGTATTGGTATGCTGAGCCGTCTGTTTTAACACACATGAGCTGGTGTGGTGATTATACACACACGCACGCATGCACACGAACTGCATCCACGCAACACATGCACCCACGCACGCACACAACACTCACACGTACACACGCAGCCACGCACGCACACAACACTCACACGCACGCACGCACGCAACACTCACACGCACGCATGCACGCATGCATGCACACACCAGTACACCACACGACCAACACACACTCTCACGCTCAAGTGCTCAACCTACATGTGCATGCGCACACATCAGGCCCTGACAGACACATACACAACCAGGTGATTCCCGCGCACGGGTTGGAGCCTTATCGCGCATGCGTAAATTTGTGTTTATCTGACCTTTTGCCTATGCGAACTGACAGGTGGGACCCACAAGGAACATGGTCAATTTAACTAGTCAACATGGCGCCATGCAAACTATTTGGCCAGTCAACAGACTGCAATCCGATGCTGAACTGTAAGCAAGTGACCGTGTAATCACCGCAAAACGTATATAGTGACCGTAATCAGCTTATTCTGAAGTTCGGTGACCGTATTATGCTTTTCTCTCTGTAGGCCCTCCAAAACAACATCTCTACACATTCTCGCATGTTACATCTAACAACTATGCAATACAACACTACTACTACACTCTAACACAATAAATCATACGTGTTTTTAGTTTTACTAGATATCATATTGTTACTTATAATTATTCAGTTTGCATACATTAAAATTGCCTTTGAAATGTATGGCCAGTATCATCTACCGCACGGGAAAAATCCCGCCCTTTCTTGTTTAATCGGGTTTGTATCGATGGATCGTGCGAAACAGCAAAACTATAGTACTATACAGTACAAGTGACAATTCACTGGGCCGTCGTGTCGTCTACTCCTCCGTCGTAAGAGTGGAGCGCTCGCTTTCATAAATCTTCTAGTCCCTTTCGCCGACATGTGGGACATCAAGCTACCGGGTCCACGTGCCATACCGGAATACAATGCAGAGCAGCCGGGGTGAAGCACCACAGTCATGGCGCCGACGTAGTAATGAGAAATCAGGCGTCAAATCACAAAGCTGCACCTTTCCCATAGTTAAGTTGGAGGGACGAAGCAACCATCATTTCACTCGTTGCCGAATCCGCTTCTCCCTCATCTTCTTCAACTTAACCACGTGTTGCTTCTGCCGTTGTTCTAGCTCATGTGGGACGTGGATCGGCTTGGTAAAGCACTGACATGTGGGACCGCATGTTAGCAAACCACGAGGACAACGTCCTCCGAAAATAAGAAGCCTAATCTTAGACTTACAAAGGGCTACGTAGCCGCTACGTATACTTTCCGTCTAATCTATATATGCCCCCCCCTGATTTTTAGGTGGGGTGGGCCTAATCCTCTCCTTTAATCCAATCAAATAGTCCCACATCACATCAGTTCGTAACTTTACGTAAACCATTATGTGGATGTAGCATTGCTTAAATAAGAAACCTCCCCCGCCATCCGCGCGGCAAAATCACCTCCTTTTTACTAATCTTGATTCTATAATTTTTTAGATCAATATAATTGAGATTTGTATAGATAGCACACAGGAGCAAAACCAAGTGGTACGGTTAAGGGCATCCACAATGTGTAGCCAAATGTGAAAATAGCTTTTGGCATCGTGGGAACTGAGGGAGTCCTGGATTAGGGGGTCTCCGGACAGCCGGACTATCTCCATTGGCTGGACTGATAGACTATGAAGATACAAGATTGAAGACTTCGTCTCGTGTCCGGATGGAACTCTACTTGGCGTGGAAGGCAAGCTAGGCAATATGTATATGGATATCTCCTCCTTTGTAACCGACCTTGTGTAACCCTAACCCTCTCCGGTGTCTATATAAACCGGAGGGCTTTAGTCCGTAGGACAACAATCACAACATACAATCATACCATAGGCTAGCTTCTAGGGTTTAGCCTCTCTGATCTCGTGGTAGATCTACTCTTGTAACACCCATATCTTCAATATTAATCAAGCAGGACGTAGGGTTTTACCTCCATCAAGAGGGCCTGAACCTGGGTAAAACTTCATGTCCCTTGCCTCCTGTTACCAACCGGCCTAGATGCACAGTTCGGGATCCCCTACCCGAGATCCGCCGGTTTTGACACCGACATTGGTGCTTTCATTGAGAGTTCCTCTGTGTCGTCGCTGTTAGGATTGATGGCTCCTACTATCATCGATAGCGATGCGGTCTAGGGTGAGACTTTTCTCCCCGGACAGATCTTCGTATTCGGCAACTTTGCACTGCGGGCTAATTCGCTTGGCCATCTGGAGCAGATTGAAAGCTATGCCCCTAGCCATCAGGTAGATTTGGAAGTTTGAATTACACGGCCAACATCCGTGGGGACTTGATCTTCGACGAATTCGAGCCACAGCCGGGTGCGCTGCACTATCGCGATGGGTATGACCTAGCTCTGCCATCGGACGGTACCCCAGAGGCCGCGCCCGCATCAGCTCCGACCCTTAGCTCGGAGCCAGCTGCGCTAATCGGGGACGGGTGGCTAGACACCACCTTAGGGGTTGCAGTCTCAACGGTGATCGAGCCGAACACCAGCATCATCCTTTGCGCAACCCGTGACTCCAAGGTGCCGGACTCTCCTCCGGACCCCGAACCATCCGTGCCCCTGCCAATCGAATCCGACTGGGCGCCGATCATGGAATTCACCGCTGCGGATATCTTTCAGCACTCGCCCTTCGGCGACATTCTGAATTCACTAAGGTCTCTCTCCCTGTCAGGAGAGCCCTGGCCGGATCATGGCCAACAGGACTGGGATGCGGACGACGAAGAAATTCGACGCCCACCCACCACCCACTTTGTAGCCACTGTCGATGATTTAACCGACATGCTCGACTTCGACTCTGAAGACATCGACAATATGGACGACGATGTAGGAGGCGAACATGAACCAACACCTATAGGGCACTGGAAAGCCACCTCGTCGTATGACATATACATGGTGGATACACCCAATGAAGGCAACGACGACGAGATAGCGGAGGATGACCCCTCCAAGAAGCAACCCAAGCGCCGAAGTCAGCGGCGCCGCTCTAAGTCCCGCCAAAGAAAAAGTGGTGATACCGGCACAAGAGATAATAACACTCCGGAAAGCACCGAAGACAACAAAAACCCCCTCCAGCAAGAGTTAGATCAGGAGGATGAAGGAGCCAGCTCTCCTCAGTGAGCCTAGCGGAGAGGAGGAGGATGACAATTACATGCCCCCCTCCGAAGACGAGGCAAGCCTCGGTGATGATGAATTCGCCGTACCAGATGATCCCGTCGAACAAGAGCGCTTCAAGCGCAGGCTTATGGCCACGGCAAATAGCCTGAAGAAAAAGCAGTAGCCGCTTCAAGCTGATCAAGATCTACTAGCTGACACATGGACTGAAGTCCTCATAGCCGAGGAATATAAACTCGAGCGTCCCTCCAAGAGTTACCCAAGGCGCATGTTACTACCCCGACTGGAGGAAGAAGCGTATGATACGGCTGACCGGCCACCTTGTGGCCGCGATAGAGAGGCATTCCTGCAGAAAACTCAGCCTCCACCCCAACGCCATCCAAATAAAAAGGCACGGGGAGATACGCCAGACCTATGAGACATATAGGAGGACAAAGCAAAGCACTCAAGATCGATCTATGGATCACGAGGGCGCACCACTCTACGAGATGGTAAACGTCATGCCGGAAACAGTAAAAGCAAATCTGACCGGGCCGAACACAGCGGGCAGGACCCATACGAGCTGTGTCGCGATATAGCCCAATGCAGAGGCGCCGCACACCCCTTATGCTTCATAGATGAAGTAATGGAACATCAATTCCTAGAAGGTTTCAAACCTGTAAACATTGAATCATACGACGGCAAAACAGATTCCGCAGTATGGATTGAGGACTTCCTCCTCCACATCCACATGGCTCGCGGTGATGACTTACATGCCATCAAGTACCTCCCACTAAAACTCAAAGGACCAGCACGACATTGGCTTAATAGCTTGCCAGCGGACTCCATTAGCTGTTGGGAAGATCTGGAAGCCGCATTCCTCGACAACTTTCAGGGCACTTATGTGCGACCACCAGACGCCGGTGACTTGAGCCACATAATTCAGCAGCCAGAAGAGTCGGCCAGGCAATTCTAGACTCGGTTCCTTACAAAGAAAAACCAAATCGTTGACTGTCCGGATGCGGAGGCCTTAGCGGTTTTCAAGCACAACATCAGAGACGAGTGGCTAGCCAGGCACCTTGGTCAGGAAAAGCCGAAATCTATGGCAGCCCTCACGACGCTCATGACCCGCTTTTGTGCGGGAGAAGACAGCTGGTTGGCTCGCAGTAACAACACATCAAAGAACCATGGTAGCTCAGATACCAAGGACGGCAACAGCAGGTCACGTCGCAACAAGCATAAGCACCGCATTAACGGCGAAAGTACTGAGGATACGGCAGTCAATGCCGGATTCAAAGGCTCTAAAACCGGTCAGCGGAAAAATCCATTCAAACAAAGTACGCCGGGTCTGTCCATCTTGGACCGTATACTCGATCGCTCGTGTCAAATACACGGCACCCCAGACAAGCCAGCCAATCACACCAACAGGGATTGTTGGGTGTTCAAGCAGGCCGGCAAGTTAATCATCAAAAAGAAGGACAAGGGGCCGCATAGCGAGGACGAGGAAGAACCCCGGCAGCCGCACACCGGAGGACAGAAGAGGTTTCCCCCGCAAGTGCGTACGGTGAACATGATATACGCAACCCACATCCCCAAGAGGGAGCAGAAGCGTGCGCTCAGGGACGTATATGCGCTGGAGCCAGTTGCCCCGAAGTTCAACCCTTGGTCCTCCTATCCAATCACCTTCGATCGCAGGGACCACCCCACTAGTATCCGTCACGGCAGATTTGCCGCACTGGTCCTAGACCCAATCATCGATAAATTTCACCTCACTCGAGTCCTCATGGATGGCGGCAGCAGCCTGAACCTGCTTTATCAGGACACAATGCGCAAAATGGGTATAGACCCCTCAAGGATCAAACCCACAAAGACGACCTTTAAAGGCGTCATTCCAGGCGTAGAGGCCCACTGCACAGGCTCAATTACACTTGAAGTGGTCTTCGGATCCCCGGATAACTTCCGAAGCAAAGAGTTAATCTTCGATATAGTCCCGTTCCGCAGTGGTTATGACGCGCTGCTCGGACGAACCGCATTCGCTAGATTCAATGCGGTACCACATTACGCATACCTCAAGATCAAGATGCCAGGACCTCGCGGAGTTATTACAGTCAATGGAAACACAAAGCGCTCTCTCTGAACAGAGGAGCACACCGCGGCCCTCGCAGCAGAAGCGCAAAGCAGCCTCTCAAGGCAATCTACTAGTTCGGCATTTCAAAGCCCGGACACCTTCAAGCACGCTCGGGGCAATCGGCAAATAGACCGCCTGGCGCTATCTGAGCTCACGTAGCAATACGACGGCCACCTCAATCCCAGCCCAACGACGTTGTTCGTGCCGCGCGTACATAATTACGCATTAAAAATACCATGGGCACAGATGGGGAGGGGGAGGCACAACTACGGCACACCCCAAAACACGGCCTAAACCCGCACCAGGGGCTTCCCGTTTGGTTATTTTTCTTTTTCTTTCAGGACTTCAATCTCTAGAAACACTGTCCGGCAGCTCTATTGCCGAACACATGACACAGCAACCAAGGAGGCCGACAACTACGAAATTCCCAGGTGGATTACAGATTTCATATAATTCCTCAGCTCGCCCTTGGAAGGGACATAGTCCTACTTTTTTGCTCATTACACTATCTGTATCACTCTGCTTTAATGCAATTTTTTAATATACAATGCATGACATTACGACTATTATCACATTTTTGTTATGTGTATACATATATATGTGTTCATTAATGACGCCTGGCAACCGTACACTCTGGTACGGCCAATGCACCAGGGGCTTACATACCCACAATATGGTATGAAAAGTCCGAACACTTTCACAAGTGCGGCACCCTGAACTTATAGCATTATATGCATCATCTCCGAATCATGTCTTTGGTCAAATGTTGGGTTTGCCCGGCTCCTATGTTTTGGTAGCTTACGTTCCACTCTATCGGCTAAGGTAGCGCTAGGAGAACTACTACGATTGTGCCCCGGTTCTGCCGGGCCGAGCACCTCAGTAGAGAAAGCTAAAACTGACTGTCATGATAAGGCGAGAGACTAGTCGCTGTTCGGCGAGGTTTTTCGAGTCCCTAAAGACTTATGCCGCTTAGGGGGAGGGGCCGGCTCCGTCCGGCTTACATGCATGTATCGCGCCCCGAATTCGGGCTTCCGAATACCAGGGGCTTCACCAAAATTTAAAATTATAGAATTCTATGGCTAAGTGAGAGTGATAAAGCATTATTAGTTTGGTTGCCTTGTTCGTTGTGCTGAGCACCTCCCTCGAAGGACCCAAACATGGGAACAAGAGTGCTCAGGTTTATCCCGAACACCCCAGCACTCGTGGTATGGGGGCAGAAGCCGAGGACTAGCCATCTCTCAAATTGGATAAATAGCCAACAGAAGGTAATATTTTAAATTCACACAAGCGTTGCATAGCGCACATGAAACAAGTTTTCATCTCACAGGATAAAAAACGAGCAAGTCTCATTCAAATATTACATTTTGCGAACACTCATCCGCGATAAGACGGGCGCCCGGCAGAACACCCTCGTAGTACATCTCGGGGTGGCGGTGCTCCTTACCCTCCGACGGCCCCTCCTTGATCAGCTTCAGGGCGTCTAGCTTGACCCACTACGTTTTTACACGGGCGAAGGTCCGGCGTGCACCTTCAATGTAGACGGATCGCTTGACGACCTACAGCCATGGGCAGGCATCCACAAGCCGCCTCACCAGGCCAAAGAAGCTGTTCGGAAGGGCATCGCCAGGCCACAACCGGACTATGAAGCCCTTCATGGCCTGATCGGCCGCCTTATGTAGCTCGGCCATCTGCTTCAGTTGGTCACTCATCGGCACCGGATGTTCGGCCTCAGCATATTGAGACCAAAACAGCTTCTCCGTCGAGCTTCCATCCTCGGCCTGGTAAAATTGTGCGGCATCGGACACACTGCGGGGTAAATCTGTGAATGCTCCTGAAGAGCTCCAGATTCGGGTAAGTACTCGGTACATTACTTTCACATGCTTGCTTTGCATATAGAAAGCCTTACCCGTCGCTATCTTCTTCATCGCGTCGATCTCCTGATGGGCCTTCTGGGCCTCGGCCTTGGCACTCTTCGCACTCTCACGGGCCGCGACAAGCTCAGACTCTCGCGTCTTCAAGTCAAGTTCCAACGCCTCGTGCTTCGTCACGAGAGCCTGGAGCTCTTGCTGCACCTCGCCCACCCGAGCCTCGTGCCTCTCTCACTCGGTGCGCTCCTGGGTCGCCTTCTCTTCGGCCTGGGACAGCGCTTGCTTCAGGGTCGCCACCTCGGTTTGTGGCCCCTGGCAGACATACAATGATCCTGTCATTTAGCAATCACGTCCTTTTTCTCATCTATAGACGGGGTATTACTTACCCTTGTTCTCCTCGAGCTGCCTCTTAGCAAGGCCGAGCCCTTTTTGGGACCCCTCGAGGGCCTCCTTCAGTATGGCGACCTTCGCAGTCAGTGCGGCGGACGCCAGCAGCGAAGCCTGCATATGCATATTGACATACTTATATTAGACTCCTGCGATATTATTTGATCCTCTGTTTGGCTTTTCTTCACGAACACCAAACAAAGCATCAGGGGCTACTGTCTATGCGGTAACACTTCTACTACATTTTAAAACACTTACCTCAAAGCCTGTTAGAAGGCTAGTACAGGCTTCAGTCAATCCGCTCTTGGCGGACTGAACCTTCTGGATGACCGCACTCATGATAGTGCGGTGCTCCTCCTTGATGGAAGCGCTGTGAAGCGCTTCCAACATAGTGTCCGGCGCCTCTGGGTGGACAGAGGTCACCGGCATAGGCGTCTCACCCTCCTTAGAAGGGGACCGCCTGCCTGAGTTCGGACCCGTTGGAGGGTCCGGCGCGGTGTTCGGCTGAGGGCCGAACTCGGAGCTCTCGGGGACCCCGTCCCCTCGGCTCCCGGAGTCCGGAAGGTTGCCTTGTGGTGCCTCCGGGACTGTCCCCCCTCAATCCGGTGCCTCTTGAGACAACACCTTGGTGTCGTCGGCTGGATGAGGGGAAGTGGCCGTCGGGACTGGATCACTATCCATGTTTGACGCACCCAGGGAGCCGTCCGAGGATACCTCGATATTGGCTCGGGGCGGCGTGCACAATTGAGTTCGGCGTTAGGGAAAGCAATGCGACAAAGGAATCCTATGGGTTACTTTGGTATCCGAATACTTACGATCTCCCCTGGGGCTTGGCCCTGGGCAACCACTCGTCTTCACTTTCGTCGGCGGTGGTGGAGCTGTCCGGAAGGAGCGTCCTTCCCTTCTTGGACCCTCCGGCCTCCCCAGTTGGGGCGGCCTTCCTTTTCTTGTCTCCCCCAGTCGGTGGGGGAGCCTCTTCTTCCTCTTCCTCGTCTTCGGGGGAAGAGTGTGCCGCAGACTCGTCGGACGATGAGTCCGACGACGCCTGGCGTCGGGAACTCTTTCGAGGTCCCTTGGCCTTCTGGGTCTTCGCCGGCACCTTATAAGGGGCTGGAGTCAACATCTTCGCCAGAAGGGCGTCTGTAGGGCCTTCGGGCAAGGGAGCCGGACAGTCGATTTATCCGGCCATCTTCTACCAGTCGTGTTAACGGCACGGGAGTTTAGATCCCGCATAGAATCAATCTATATAGAAAACAAGTATCCTGTGAAAGGCAAAACAACTTACCGCACTGGCGTGGTGCTTCGCACTGAATCTGCGATCCTCAGTAATGAGGGGAGGGACCGCGGCGCCCTTGAACAGCACCCTCCAGGCATCTACGTGAGTCGTGTTGAAGAGCTTGTTCCGAGTTCGATGCTGCACCGGATTGAACTCCCACAAGGTAAGCTCCCGTTGTTGGCACGGGAGTATCCGGCGAACGAGCATAACCTGGACTATGTTGACAAGCTTGAGCTTCTTATCCACCATGCTCTGAATACATTACTGGAGTCCGGTCAGCTCTTTTGAATTACCCGAGGACAGGCCCTTCTCTTTCCATTAGGTGAGCCGCATGGGGATGCTAGATCGGAACTCGGGGGCCGCTACCCATGCGGGGTCACACGACTCGGTGATATAGAACCACCCTGATTGCCACCCCTTTATGGTGTCCACGAAGGTGCCCTCGAGCCATGTGATGTTGGGCATCTTGCCCACCATGGCGCCTCCGCACTCCGCCTGGCGGCCGCTCACTACCTTCAGCTTGACATTGAAGGTCTTCAGCCATAAGCCGAAGTGGGGCTTGATGCGGAGGAAGGCCTCGCACACGACGATGAACGCCGAGATGTTGAGGATGAAGTTCGGGGCCAGATCGTGGAAATCCAGGCCGTAATAAAACATGAGTCCCCGGACGAAGGGATGGAGAGGGAATCCCAGTCCGCAGAGGAAATGGGTGAGTAATACCACCCTCTCATGGGGCTCTGGGGTGGGGATGAGCTGTCCCTCATCTAGGAGCCAGTGCGCGATATCGTCGTGCAGGTATCCGGCTCTCCTCAGTTTCTTTGACGTCTCCCTCCGTGACGGAGGAGACCATCCACTTGCCTCCCGCTCCGGACATGGTTGGAGAAGGTTCAGATGGAAGTGAGGACTTGGGCGCTAGAGCTCGAGTGTGCGGGAGCGGATAAGCAGAGGAGGAAGAAGGCGTGGATAGAAAGGTGAATCCTTATCCCTTTATATGGGCGGACAAAATTAAACATCCCCACTTGCCTAGTAAAACTCGCTTATCCCCCAAGCGCCGCAATTGATGGCGCGGTTGGGTTACCCACGCCTGTATTGATGAGAATCCCGTAATAAGGGGACACGATCTCTGCTTTGACAAGACGTGTCGAAAAACTGCCTCGTGTTATGTGCGGGGCTCGTTAAAAGAAATGGTTCGAATAGTCACCGGGCCATGACATGACGTCATGCTATCAAAACAAGCCAGCAAATTAGATCTGCAAAAAAACATTATTCTCTCTACGATGAAATGTGGGACTTATTTTGCAGGGTCGGACACTATCCTCGTATTCAACTTCTTCTGTAATGTATTCGAAGAAGGAACCCGCCTTGCAATGCCGAAGACAACTGCGCGCCGGACTCGTCGTCATTGAAGCCTGGTTCAGGGGCTACTGAGGGAGTCCTGGATTAGGGGGTCTCCGGACAGTCGGACTATCTCCATTGGCCGGACTGATAGACTATGAAGATACAAGATTGAAGACTTCGTCTCGTGTCCGGATGGAACTCTACTTGGCGTGGAAGGCAAGCTAGGCAATACGTATATGGATATCTCCTCCTTTGTAACCGACCTTGTGTAACCCTAAACCTCTCCGGTGTCTATATAAACCGGAGGGCTTTAGTCCATAGGACAACAATCACAACATACAATCATACCATAGGCTAGCTTCTAGGGTTTAGCCTCTCTGATCTCGTGGTAGATCTACTCTTGTAACACCCATATCTTCAATATTAATCAAGCAGGACGTAGGGTTTTACCTCCATCAAGAGGGCCTGAACCTGGGTAAAACTTCGTGTCCCTTGCCTCCTGTTACCATCCGGCCTAGACGCACAGTTCGGGAACCCCTACCCGAGATCCGCCGGTTTTGACACCGACATTGGTGCTTTCATTGAGAGTTCCTCTGTGTCGTCGCTGTTAGGCTTCATGGCTCCTACTATCATCAATAGCGATGCGGTCCAGGGTGAGACTTTTCTCCCCGGACGGATCTTCGTATTCGGCGGCTTTGTACTGCAGGCTAATTCGCTTGGCCATCTGGAGCAGATTGAAAGCTATGCCCCTGGCCATCAGGTCAGATTTGGAAGTTTGAATTACACGGCCAACATCCGTGGGGACTTGATCTTCGACGGATTTGAGCCACAGCCGGGCACGCTGCACTGTCGCGATGGGTATGACCTAGCTCTGCCATCGGACGGTACCCTAGAGGCTGCGCCCGCATCAGCTCCGACCCTTAGCTCGGAGCCAGCTGCGCTAATCGAGGACGGGTGGCTAGACACCACCTCAGGGGTTGCAGTCTCAACGGCGATCGAGCCGAACACCAGCATCATCCTTTGCGCAGCCCGTGACTCCAAGGTGCCGGACTCTCCTCCGGACCCCGAACCATCCGCGCCCCTGCCAATCAAATCCGTCTGGGCGCCGATCATGGAATTCACCGCTGCGGATATCTTTCAGCACTTGCCCTTCGGCGACATTCTGAATTCACTAAGGTCTCTCTCCCTGTCAGGAGAGCCCTGGCCGGATCATGGCCAACAGGACTGGGATGCGGACGACGAAGAAATTCGACGCCCACCCACCACCCACTTTGTAGCCACTGTCGATGATTTAACCGACATGCTCGACTTCGACTCTGAAGACATCGACGATATGGACGACAATGTAGGAGACGAACATGAACCAGCACTTATAGGGCACTGGAAAGCCACCTCGTCATATGACATATACATGGTGGATACACCCAATGAAGGCAACGGCAACGAGATAGCGGAGGATGACCCCTCCAAGAAGCAACCCAAGCGCCGACATCAGCGGCGCTGCTCTAAGTCCCGCCAAAGCAAAAGTGGTGATACCGGCACAGGAGATAATAACACTCCGGATAGCACCGAAGACAATGAAAACCCCCTCCAGCAAGAGTTAGATCAGGAGGATGAAGGAGCCAGCTCTCCTGAGAGAGCAGCTGGCGGAGAGGAGGAGGATGACAATTACATGCCCCCCTCCGAAGACGAGGCAAGCCTCGGCGACGATGAATTCGCCGTACCAGAGGATCCCGTCGAACAAGAGCGCTTCAAGCGCAGGCTTATGGCCACGGCAAATAGCCTGAAGAAAAAGCAGTAGCAGCTTCAAGCTGATCAAGATCTACTAGCTGACAAATGGACTGAAGTCCTCGCAGCCGAGGAATATAAACTCGAGCGTCCCTCCAAGAGTAACCCAAGCCGCAGGTTACTACCCCGACTGGAGGAAGAAGCGTATGATACGGCTGACCGGCCACCTCGTGGCCGCGATAGAGAGGCATTCCTGCCGAAAGCTCAGCCTCCACCCCAACGCCATCCAAATAAAAAGGCACGGGGAGATACGCCAGACCTACGAGACATATTGGATGACAAAGCAAAGCACTCAAGATCGATCTACGGATCACGAGGGTGCACCACTCTACGAGACGGTAAACGTCACGCCGGATACAGTAAAAGCAAATCTGACCGGGCCGAACACAGCAGGCAGGACCCATACGAGCTGCGTCGCGATATAGCCCAATATAGAGGCGCCACACACCCCTTATGCTTCACAGACGAAGTAATGGAACATCAATTCCTAGAAGGTTTCAAACCTGTAAACATTGAATCATACGACGGCACAACAGATCTCGCGGTATGGATTGAGGACTTCCTCCTCCACATCCACATGCCTCGCGGTGATGACTTATATGCCATCAAGTACCTCCCACTAAAACTCAAAGGACCAGCACATCATTGGCTTAATAGCTTGTCAGCGGACTCCATTAGCTATTGGGAAGATCTGGAAGCCGCATTCCTCGATAACTTTCAGGGCACTTATGTGCGACCACCAGACGCCGATGACTTGAGCCACATAATCCAGTAGCCAGAAGAGTCGGCCAGGCAATTCTGGACTCGGTTCCTTACAAATAAAAACCATATCGTCGACTGTCCGGATGCGGAGGACTAAGCGGCTTTCAAGCACAACATCCGAGACAAGTGGCTAGCCAGGCACCTTGGTCAGGAAAAGCCGAAATCTATGGCAGCCCTCACGACGCTCATGACCCGCTTTTGTGTGGGAGAAGACAGCTGGTTGGCTCGCAGTAACAACATATCAAAGAACCATGGTACCTCAGATACCAAGGACGGCAACAGCAGGTCACGTCGCAACAAGCATAAGCACCGCATTAACAGCGAAAGTACTAAGGATACGGCAGTCAATGCCGGATTCAAATGCTCTTAACCCGGTCAGCGGAAAAAGCCATTCAAACAAAGTACGCCGGGTCCATCCAGCTTGGACCGTATACTCGATCGCTCGTGTCAAATACACGACACCCCAGACAAGCCAGCCAATCACACCAACAGGGATTGTTGGGTGTTCAAGCAGGCCGGCTAGTTAATCGCCGAAAACAAGGACAAGGGGCCACATAGCGAGGACGAGGAAGAACCCCGGCAGCCGCACACCGGAGGATAGAAGAGGTTTCCCCCGCAAGTGCGGACGGTGAACATGATATACGCAACCCACATCCCCATGAGGGAGCGGAAGCGTGCCCTCAAGGACGTATATGCGCTGGAGCCAGTCGCCCCGAAGTTCAACCCTTGGTCCTCCTGTCCAATCACCTTCGATCGCAGGGACCACCACACTGATATCCGTCACAGCGGATTCGCCGCACTAGTCCTAGACCCAATCATCGATGAATTTCACCTCACTCGAGTCCCCATGGACGGCGGCAATAGCCTGAACTTGCTTTATCAGGACACAGTGCGCTAAATGGGTATAAACCCCTCAAGGATCAAACCCACAAAGACGACCTTTAAAGGCGTCATTCCAGGCGTAGAGGCCCACTGCACAGGCTCAATTACACTGGAAGTGGTCTTCGGATCCCCGGATAACTTCCGAAGCAAAGAGTTAATCTTTGATATAGTCACGTTCCGCAGTGGTTATCACGCGCTGCTCGGACGAACCACATTCGCTAGAATCAATGCGGTACCACATTATGCATACCTCAAGCTCAAGATGCCAGGACCTCACGGAGTTATTACAGTCAATGGAAACACAGAGCACTCTCTCCGAACAGAGGAGCACACCGCGGCCTTCGCAGCAGAAGTGCAAAGCAGCCTCTCAAGGCAATCTACTAGTTCGGCATTTCAAAGCCCGGACACCTTCAAGCGCGCTCGGGGCAATCGGCAAATAGACCGCCTGGCACGACATGAGCTCGCATAGCAATACGACGGCCACCTCAATCCCAGCCCAACAACGTTGTTCGTGCCGCGCGTACATAATTACGCATTAAAAATACCATGGGCACAGATGGGGAGGGGGAGGCACAACTACGACACGCCCCAAAACACGGCCTAAACCGCACCAGGGGCTTCCCGTTTGGTTATTTTTCTTTTTCTTTCAGGACATCAATCTCTGGAAACACTGTCCGGCAGCTCTATTGCCGAACACATGACACAACAACCAAGGAGGCCGACAACTATGGAATTCCCAGGTGGATTACAGATTTCATATAATTCCTCAGCTCTCCCTTGGAAGGGACATAGTCCTACTCTTTTGCTCATCACACTATCTATATCACTCTGCTTTAATGCAATTTTTTAATATACAATGCATGACATTACGACTATTATCGCATTCTTGTTACGTGTATACATATATATGTGTTCATTAATGACGCCTAGCAACCGTACACTCTGGTACGGCCAATGCACCAGGGGCTTACATACCCACAATATGGTCTGAAAAGTCCGAACTCTTTTTGGGACCCCTCGAGGGCCTCCTTCAGTACGTCGACCTCCGCAGTCAGTGCGGCAGACGCCAGCAGCGAAGTCTGCATATGCATATTGACATACTTATATTAGACTCCTGTGATATTATTTGATCCTCTGTTCGGCTTTTCTTCACGAACACCAAACAAAGCATCAGGGGCTACTGTCTATGCGCTAACACTTCTAATACATTTTAAAACACTTACCTCGAAGCCTGTTAGAAGGCTAGTACAGGCTTCAGTCAATCCACTCTTGGCGGACTGAACCTTCTAGATCACCGCACTCATGATAGTGCGGTGCTCCTCCTCGATGGAAGCGCTGCGAAGCGCTTCCAACATAGTGTCCGGCGCCACTGGGTGGACAGAGGTCACCGGCACAGGCGTCTCACCCTCCTTAGAAGGGGACCGCCTGCCCGAGCTCAGATCTATTGGAGGGTCCGGCGCGGTGTTCGGCTGAGGGCCGAACTCGGAGCTCTCGGGGACCCCGTCCCCTCGGCTCCCGGAGTCCGGAAGGTTGCCTTGTGGTGCCTCCAGGACTGTCCCCCCTCGATCCGGTGCCTCTTGAGACAACACCTTGGTGTCGTCGGCTGGATGAGGGGAAGTGGCCGTCGGGACTGGATCGCTATCCATGTTCGACGCACCCAGGGAGCCATCCGAGGATACCTCGATATTGGCTCGGGGCGGCGTGCACAATTGAGTTCAGCGTTAGGGAAAGCAATGCGACAAAGGAATCCTATGGGTTACTTTGGTATCCGAATACTTACGATCTCCCCTGGGGCTTGGCCCTGGGCAACCACTCGTCTTCACTTTCGTCGGCGGTGGTGGAGCTGTCCGGAAGGAGCGTCCTTCCCTTCTTGGACCCTCCGGCCTCCCCAGTTGGGGCGGCCTTCCTTTTCTTGTCTCCCCCAGTCGGTGGGGGAGCCTCTTCTTCCTCTTCCTCGTCTTCAGGGGAAGAGTGCGCCGCAGACTCGTTGGACGGTGAGTCCGACGACGCCTGGCGTCGGGAAGTCTTTCGAGCTCCCTTGCCCTTCTGGGTCTTCTCCGGCACCTTATAAGGGGCTGGAGTCAACATCTTCGCCAGAAGGGCGTCTGTAGGGCCTTCGGGCAAGGGAGCCAGACAGTCGATTTGTCCGGCCATCTTCTGCTAGTCCTGTTAACGGCACGGGAGTTTAGATCCCGCATAGAATCAATCTATATAGAAAACAAGTATCCTGTGAAAGGCAACATAACTTACCGCACTGGCGTGGCGCTTCGCGCTGAATCCGCGATCCTCAGTAATGAGGGGAGGGACCACGGCGCCCTTGAACAGCACCCTCCCGGCATCTTCGTGAGTCGTGTCGAAGAGCCTGTTCAGAGTTCGGTGCTGCACCGGATTGAACTCCCACAAGATAAGCTCCCGTTGTTGGCACGGGAGTATCCGACGAACGAGCATAACCTGGACTATGTTGACAAGCTTGAGCTTCTTATCCACCATGTTCTGAATACATTACTGGAGTCCGGTCAGCTCTTTTGAATTACCCCAGGACAGGCCCTTCTCTTTCCAGGAGGTGAGCCGCATGGGGATGCCAGATCGGAACTCGGGGGCCGCTACCCATGCGGGGTCACGCGGCTTGGTGATATAGAACCACCCCGATTGCCACCCCTTTATGGTGTCCATGAAGGTGCCCTCGAGCCATGTGATGTTGGGCATCTTGCCCACCATGGCGCCTCCGCACTCCGCCTGGCAGCCGCTCACTACCTTCGGCTTGACATTGAAGGTCTTCAGCCATAAGCCGAAGTGGGGCTTGATGCGGAGGAAGGCCTCGCACACGACGATGAACGCCGAGATGTTGAGGATGAAGTTTCGGGCCAGATCGTGGAAATCCAGGCCGTAAGAAAACATGAGTCCTCGGACGAAGGGATGGAGAGGGAATCCCAGTCCATGGAGGAAATGGGTGAGGAATACCACCCTCTCATGGGGCTCTGGGTGGGGATGAGTTGTCCCTCATCTGGGAGCCGGTGCGCGATATCGTCATGCAGGTATCTGGCTCTCCTCAGTTTCTTAACGTCTCCCTCCGTGACGGAGGAGACCATCCACTTGCCTCCCACTCCGGACATGGTTGGAGAAGGTTCAGATGGAAGTGAGGACTTGGGCGCTAGAGCTCGAGTGTGCGGGAGCGGATGAGCAGAGGAGGAAGAAGGCGTGGATAGAAAGGTGAATCCTTATCCCTTTATATGGGCGGACAAAATTAAATGTCCCCACTTGCCTAGTAAAACTTGCTTATCCCCCAAGCGCCGCAATTGATGGCGCAGTTGGGTTACCGACGCCTGTATTGATGAGAATCCCGTAATAAGGCGACACGATCTCTGCTTTGACAAGACGTGTCGAAAAACTGCCTCGCGTTATATGCGGGGCTCGTTAAAAGAAACGGTTCGAATAGTCACCGGGCCATGACATGACGTCATGCTGTCAAAACAAGCCAGCAAATTAGATCTGCGAAAAAACATTATTCTCTCTATGGTGAAATGTGGGACTTATTTTGCAGGGTCGGAAACTATCCTCGTATTCAACTTCTTCTGTAATGTATTCAGAGAAGGAACCCGCCTTGCAATGCCGAAGACAACTGCGCACCGGACTCATCGTCATTGAAGCCTGGTTCAGGGGCTACTGAGGGAGTCCTGGATTAGGGGGTCTCCGGACAGCCGGACTATCTCCATTGGCCGGACTGATAGACTGTGAAGATACAAGATTGAAGACTTTGTCTCGTGTCCGGATGGAACTCTACTTGGCGTGGAAGGCAAGCTAGGCAGTACATATATGGATATATCCTCCTTTGTAACCGACCTTGTGTAACCCTAACCCTCTCCGGTGTCTATATAAACCGGAGGGCTTTAGTCCGTCGGACAACAATCACAACATACAATCATACCATAGGCTAGCTTCTAGGATTTAGCCTCTCTGATCTCGTGGTAGATCTACTCTTGTAACACCCATATTTTGAATATTAATCAAGCAGGACGTAGGGTTTTACCTCCATCAAGAGGGCCCGAACCTGGGTAAAACTTCTTGTCCCTTGCCTCCTGTTACCATCCGGCCTAGACGCACAGTTCGGGACCCCCTACCCGAGATCCGCCGGTTTTGACACTAACAGGAACCATTGTGGACAGTGTTGCCAAAGCCAAAAAGATGGAACCGAAGCTCTCCGCTTGATTGAAGGAATAGAAAAATGCAACGTCTCTCCTCTTTCTCCCATGCTTGGACGCATGTAGTACAGTATAGAGCACAGAGTCTACTCCCCAGTCCCTTCTATCACAAATCACAAAGAAGTGAGGCGTCAAGTCACAAAGGCACGGACGAAGCAACCATCATTTCACTCTTCGTTGACTCCGCTTATCCATATTCTTCTTCGAGAAACCATCTCAAAGTTCGCTTATCCGCACTAGTACTCCTAGTAGTACTCCCTCCGGTCCTTTTTTGTCTGCGTCTAAGAAAATTTTGTTTTCCCCGCAATGCTCTACGCATTGGCATTTTTCGCCGCTCTTTCCAACCGGGCCCTCCATCCCTTTCCACCGCATGCGTGCCTGCAGTAATCCCATCTCTATTTCCCATGTGCTTCGCATCTTTCCAAGGCAGAGAGAGCTGCTTGCATGTAGAAACAGGAGAGGGAGCGAGAGGCACATGCGTGCAGAGAGATGGACAGGGGAGAGAGAGAGACGACATGCATGCATGCGGAAGTGAGAAGGTTGGTTTGCATGGCGCTGCATTAATCAAGCGATGAGGAGTGAGATGGTTAGCTCTTTGGTCTTTGGAGAAAAAAATACGCATTAATTGACACATGAAATGAGGATTTGTATTGATTAAATCCCGCGAAGGAAAACCCCGCCTTTATTTTTTAACACTAGTACTCCTAGTACGTACATACTTATCCTGTTTGGGTCTAGGCCTTGCATTGCCAAACTGAAGGAAATATGCCCTAGAGGCAATAATAAAGTTATTATTTATTTCCTTATATCATGATAAATGTTTATTATTCATGCTAGAATTGTATTAACCGGAAACATAATACATGTGTGAATACATAGACAAACAGAGTGTCACTAGTATGCCTCTACTTGACTAGCTCCTTAATCGAAGATGGTTATGTTTCTAACCATGAACAAAAGAGTTGTTATTTGATTAATGGGATCACATCATTAGAAGAATAATGGGATTGACATGACCCATTCCATTAGCTTAGCACCCGATCGTTTAGTATGTTGCTATTGCTTTCTTCATGACTTATACATGTTCCTATGACTATGAGATTATGCAACTCCCGTTTACCGGAGGAACACTTTGTGTGCTACCAAACGTCACAACGTAACTGGGTGATTATAAAGGAGCTCTACAGGTGTCTCCAAAGGTAAATGTTGGGTTGGCGTATTTCGAGATTAGGATTTGTCACTCCGATTGTCGGAGAGGTATCTCTGGGCCCTCTCGGTAATGCACATCACATAAGCCTTGCAAGCATTGCAACTAATGAGTTAGTTGCGAGATGATGTATTACGAAACGAGTAAAGAGACTTGCCGGTAACGAGATTGAACTAGGTATTGAGATACCGACGACCGAATCTCGGGCAAGTAACATACCGATGACAAAGGGAACAAAGTATGTTGTTATGCGGTCTGACCGATAAAGATCTTCGTAGAATATGTAGGAGCCAATATGAGCATCCAGGTTCCGCTATTGGTTATTGACTGGAGACGTGTCTCGGTCATGTCTACATTGTTCTCGAACCCGTAGGGTCCTGTCGGGTGGTAGGTGCGACATATGCCAACGGGTGGCTTATCATTGTGGGAGCCAGTAAGACGTCGCCGGTGCCCGGAAATGGGATGAGGCGAAGACATGCACGCCGGCGAATCTTACCCAGCTTCGGGGCTCTCCGTGGAGATAACACCCCTACTGCTGCTCTGCGGGGTCTCCGCATGATCACTAGATGGACAAGTAGCTACACAATGCTCCTTGAGCTGTTCGGTGGGAGGAGGAAGAAGGGCACGGCTAGCTTGCTTCTTCTCCTCGTGTGGTGTCTAGAACTAGCAGGGGGTCGAGCCCTTTGCATGGGTGCCCCGAGGGGTTTATATAGGCCTACCCCCCGAGGGTACAATGGTAATCCGACTGGGCGCGGGGCCCAGCCGTCTGTGATTACACTCGCCGGCTTCTGTGCCGACTACTGGGGCCCGCCGGCTGGTGGGTCCCGCCGGATGCCAACTCCTTGACGGTGGCTGGTTACTGTTGCCTCAACTGCCAAGGGTCTTGTCGGTGGCTGGTTACTGTTGCCTCAACCTGATGACGTGGGCTTCGTCGAGGTAAGCATGGCTACAGTGCCGCCATCCTACGGGCGATCACTGTAGACTTACCGCGTCTTGTCTCCTTAATGGGGCGTCTTCTTCGAGGAGGGAAGCGAGCCGGCCGCAGGGAGCCGGCCCCGTCTCGGGGCGACTGGGGGAGGCCCGGCCGCCTTCGGGCGTCTCTCTGCCCGAAGGGGCCCACCGCCCGTGGGCCGCGCTGGCGGCCCGTCGTGGGTGACATTAGGGTCAACATGGCAACAGTGCCGCGCCGGACGGGTCATGGCCACTCCGTACGGCGCACTGTGCCAGGCGTGCTCCGCGATTCGGGGGTGGCATGCTTTACTGTAGCCACGCCCCGTCTCATCGCCGCTAGGTGGATGCAAACTTTGAGGGTGCGGTCTCGACCGCTTTATGGGAGCCGGCTTCTTGGAGTCGGCCTCCTCGTGGCCGGCTTCTTGGAGTCGGCTTCTTTGAGTCGGCCTCCCATGGCTTTCTTCCTGAGGGGTAAAGTCGGGCCGCCATCCGAAAGCCGGCCTGGATGACAGCCAGCAAGGGGAAGGCGGCCCCATGTCTTGGATTCTTGAGAGTCGGACGGGCTCGTAATTCTTTCAGAAGGGCCAGGGGAAGCCGGCTAGGCTACCCATGGCTATTTACTCCGACAGTAGTCCCCGAAGCTGATCGAGCTTCGAGGCGGACAAAGGGACGAAAAGCTTGGTCAGCTTCCTATCCTGAAGAGCCGGCTTTGCTGATGTATGCCGATTTCGGGGAGCCCTGCGTCTTGCAGGCGGGAAAGTGGTCGTCCCGCGTGCTGACCGCGGGCCCTCCCGCGGGCCACGTGGCAGCGAGACCCTGCCGTCGCACGCGCGCGACGAGACACCGCCGCAGGCCCGGGCCTGCCTCTCCTATGCCTCGGCCCGAACGCCGATCTTCTGCGGCCCAGGTGGACCGCTCGCCTTCCCGTGGCAATTTTATTTCGCCGTTAGGGCGCAATAAACGCGGGACGTGGGGGAGTGGGCATGATCGATCCCCATGTTTCCCCATGCCGCGCCTCCTCGGCTCCGCCACGCGAGCCTATAAGTAGGAGGAGGAGGGGGAGAGACAGAGGTTCGCACGCTCTCTCTTGCTCCGCCCCTTCTCGTCCTCCTTTCTTCCTCTCGTTGCCGCTGCAGCTTCCCGTCTCAGCGCCGCCGCGCTGCCACATCGTCTTCCTCCCATGGAGCTGTCGAGCTCATGGGATGGCTCCAACGTCCATGAGGACCATGATGCGTTCCTCCGCCAGACCCGGCGCCTGCCCGACGCCAACCTCGTGCGGGTCCGCCTGGCGCCGGAGACGGAGATCTCGCCGGCGCCGGAGGAGGGCGAGCGGGTCGTCTTCCGCTCGCACTTCCTACGCGGCTTCGGCCTTCCGACGAGCGGGTTCCTACGCTCCTTCCTCGAATTCTACAACCTTCAGCCGCATCACCTCATGCCCAATGCGGTGATGCTGCTGTCGGCCTTCGTCTCCCTCTGCGAAGGTTTCTTGGGGCTGCTCCCCACGCTGGAGCTCTGGGGGGAGTTCTTCCAGAGCAAACTCGGCACCGTCGTCGCAGGCGTGCCCGCTCCCTGCGGGGCCTTCATCGCCATGAGGAGGGCGGGCGAGAACAATCCGTTCCCGCCATCCCCCTGATCCAGTCGGTGAAGATCTGGCAGAAGTCATACTTCTACGTGAAGAACGTCGCCGAGCATGGAGACCACGTCAACCTGCCGGCTTACGTAGCCGGCCCGCCGGCTGGGAGGCAGCCCTCATGGAGTTTCCGGAACCGGTCACTGTCTCAGGCCGGGAACGCTGCCGTCTCCCAGCTTCGGGTGATGATCCAGTCGGAAGGCCTGAGCGGGGCCGACTTGGTGGCCGCCTTCGTGGAGCGCCGGATATCTCCTCACCAAAGCCGGCCCCACATGATGTGCCATATGAGCGGCCACTTCGACCCAAGCCGGCTGAGCACCAGGGAGATGCCTCATGCGGAGGTATCGTACATGGTAAATTACATCTCCAATTGCAAGCTCGCCGAAGACTGGCGATACGGCAAGGCGCCGTATTCTTGCGCCAACCCTCCGCCCGTGGTAAGCCTTCCTCTCCTTCTTCTTTTCGTTGGTAGCCGTCTTTATGATGGCCGGCTTCTGATCAGTCGGCTCTTCTTAGTAGAACCCCCTTCTGCCGCCGACGACCGGGGCAGCGGGGATAGAACGCCAGTATGCCCCCGACCGCACCGCGGACGATGTTGACGACCTGGATTTGGGGGCGGCCGCCATGGAAGACGCCGTCGTGGGGGACGACGCCGAGCCCGGGGGCCCAAGGCTTACCGCCAGCTTCGAGGACTGGCCGGATGATTCTGAAGCCGAAGTCGCCCCGCGTCGCCAGCCGGCGGCCGACCATCAGGGCGCGGGCTCGTCCATCGCGCCGGCTGCCGGCGGCGGTGCACAGAAGCGCCAGGCCGCTTCAGGCCTCTTCGGCAGTCGGCCGAAGAAGTCCAAAGCCTCCACCGTGACGACCAAGCGAGATGAGGTGGCTGCGAAAGCGGCCCGCTTCCGCAAGGCGGTGAAGCAGCCTCAGGCGGTCTCAGCGTAAGTCTTCAATTGCCCTGTCGCAGGCTTTTCATCGTTCTCTCTTGTTCGAAAAATTCTTCTTAACCCTAACCCGCTTGCTGGACAGGGCGCCGCTTTCCCTTGAGTGGGGTCCGGGCGGCTCTGTAGTGAGGCCGGCTGGACGGTCTTCGAGCTCCCGCCGCATGGACCCCCGCGCCGACCTCAGGGAAGCCACGGAGCGGAACGCCCGCGAGGTGCGGGAGGAGCGTGAGGCGGCGGAAAAAGCGGCCGCCCAGGCGGCGAGGGAGCAGGCCGACGCGTTAGCCAAGGCCCAGGCGGAGGCGGCGACCGCAGGGACGGAGGCGGAGGGTCCGCGCAACCAGCCTCCGCTGCTCGCCATTCCCCTCCGAGCCGTGGCCCCTGACACCCCATTGCCCTTGGCGGAGGAAATCATCCAAGACCCGCCGCTGACAGAGAGGAGGGAGGACCCCGTGGTCTTCGCAGGGAGAGCGCCGCCGGCAGCGCCAACCGGGGCGGGCCAAGGCGGCCAATCGTCAGCGGCGCCAGAGGAGCCGGCCGGGGGTGAGCCGAAGGGCGGAGCCGGCCTCGAGGTGCAGCCGGTGACGCGTCGGCGCGCAGGGGGAGGCGCCACTCCGCCGGAGTCGCGCCGAGTCGCGGGCGCAGGCCAGTCGGCGGAGGATCTGGAGGCGGCCAGCACCGCCACGTCCGAGTGGACTCCCAGCGGGGGGACTGGCGAGCTCAATGTGGCGGCTCAAGGGGTCCGGAGCCGGCTTCAAGCTCAGGCCGCCTTGCTACAGCAGTTCACCCAGGAGTTCCTGTCGACGCGAGCCGCCATCCGGGTGAGTCCTTCATTCTTGGCCGCTTTGATCTCTTGATTTCTTCCATAGGGGCACGTCAGCACACCCACTGGGTGTAGTCCCCAAGATTTGGGCCGACTGCTGCGCAGTAGGGTCAGATCTTTCTTGACGAATACCTTATTTTTGCTTCCTGTCTGAACTTCTAGGAATATCATAATTCCCGCGCTGCCGCCTTCAACTCCCAGGCTCGGGAGTTGAGTCGGAGGACCAACGACCTGGCCGACAGCCGAAGTAAGTGCTTGATCTTGCCTGTCTTCTTGTGGGGGCGCGTCAGCGCACCCACTGGGTGTAGTCCCCGAGATTCGGGCCGACTGCTGAGCAGTCGGGTCGGATCTTCCTTGGCGACTTTTTCCTTATTGGTTTTTCTTTTTCTTTGTCTTCAGGGGCCAACGCCGACTTGAGGAAGGAGCTCGGCAAAGCGCAGGCCGCTCTTCATACCAAGGATGCTGAGTACGCAGCCTTGGTCCAGGAGCGTGATCGTCTGGCGAAGGAGCTGGGTGATCAAGAGAAGAGCCACAAGGCGGCCCTGCAGAAAGCGCAGGATAGCGAGGCCGCCCTGAAGGTAGAGTTTGAGACCGAGGCGGCGAGCTAGGCTGAGACCCGGCGAACACTGGATGAAGGCTTCGGCCGCATCGAGGACTTGATCGACGGTAAGCCGCCTTCCTCACTCCTCTCCTACCCCTTGGCGCCTGGTTTTTGGCCTGACTCGTGCTGCTACCTGTTTCTTGTGCAGACTATTTTCCCGGCTACTCCGCCTTCGCCGCCCAAAGCATCGAGGCCCATCGCGAAGCGCGCCGTCAGGCGGGGGCCAATATCGCGCCGGACGCGAACCAGATGCTTGAAGAGTAGCTCTTGGCTGTCCAGGCGTGGCTGCAGCCGGCTCATCGGATTCTTCACTGGATCCAATGTGCCAAGGCGCAGGTGTTGGCCGCCCTCTGGCCTGGCGAGACAACCCCCCGCACCCCAAGCCGGACTGCCGACTGGCTGGAGGTCGCAGTCGGTCGCTTTGAGGCTTGGAAGGCGTCGGCGGACGCCTCGGAGCCTGGTGGGCGTTGGAGTTCGTTCGGGCTTGCTACCCAGGGCTGAGCCTGGACCAGCTGCGCACTTGGCGGATGGAGGCCGACGCGGAGCTGGAGGAGGTGAGGCCGCCTATCGCCCAGCGTGCTTCGACGATCGCCGAGTGCACCGACATCAGCGTTTTTGCACCCAAAATCGATGATGACGGTGTTGCCCAGCCGGAGGAGTGGTTCAGGCTGAACCCGGCGATGGGCGAGGACTCGGCAGAGGAGATCGCCTCCAGCGACGAGGGCGAGGATGACGAAGAGGAGGGCGGGGAAGACGTCGAGCCGGCGGGTGGAACAACCGGCCGACCTCAGGCCGACCGTGCCTCCAGCAACGAGGCGCGTGGAAGCGCGCCCTCTGCGGGAGGCGGTGACCAAGCCGACGTTCGCCAGCCGGCCGCTCCCTTAGCCGGCACAACCGTCTCCGCCAACCAGCCCGGCTCGTCGGTTGCTCCGCCAGCTTGACCTGCCGTCCTTATTTTTCCTACGTGTTGTCTTTTGAACAATGTTCATTAAGTTTTCGCAGTTCCACCCACTGGGGGTGTATCCAAACTATGTTGAATGCTGGCCTCTCGGAGGTCTTTTATGTAAATATTATTATGTGCATGTTTGGTTTCCATTCGCGTATGCTTTTTACCCTTAGGCTTTTTCCTTTGCCGCCTTCCCTCTTTGGGGAGGCAAGTACTCGAGCTTTTTGGGTTGAAGTGAAGTGAATGGAAACCGGCCGGCCAGCTACTTTGGTAGTCGGTCGGTGCTAGGCGGTGAACCGGCTTTTATTATATTAGTCCGTTGGTCCCTGGCCATTTTTCGTGTGGGCATCCTTTCCTGCTTTTGACTCTTGCCAATCGGACAGCCGGTTCTTCGAACTGCGACTTTGGCAAGAGCTAAGCCTGAGTGTCGGCACACTACTTGTCTGACCGCGGGTAGGGCTTCTAATATAACTCCAGTCGGCCAGTCCCCGGGCCGACTAGTCGAACCCGGTGCCGGACGGAATAAGTAAATGAAATGAGAAAGTCATAAGCATGATACTTTTCATTCATAGATAAGAGATGGCAGTCCCCGAGCCCTCCTCGGGGGGCCTATTGTCTCGTACTTAATACGAAAGTTAGCGTGATACCTACTGCATTTCAACTGTAAAATCTTCGAAGGAGGTTGGCGTTCCATGGTCGTTCCGACTCCTTGCCGGAGTCGTCTCTCTTTCGTGCCTTCGGCTTCTGCGCGTCGATCAGGTAGTAGGAGTCGTTGCCTAAGGCTCTGCTGATAACAAAGGGGCCCTCCCAAGGGGCTGAGAGCTTGTGCTGGCCGGCTATTCGCTGGATCAGCCGGAGCACAAGATCGCCCTCTTGGAAGGATCTTGGCTTGACCTTCCGGCTGTGGTAGCGGCGCAGGCCCTGCTGGTAGATGATAGACCGGCTGAGGGCTAACAGCTGGCTTTCTTCCAGCAGGTTGACGCCGTCTTCTCGTGCTTCCTTGGCCTCCGCTTCCGTGTACATGGTTACTCGAGGCGAGTCGAACTCGATGTCAGTTGGGATGACCGCCTCGGCACCATACACAAGGAAGAAAGGGGTGAAGTCGGTTGACTTGTTTGGTGTAGTGCGCAGACTCCAGAGGACAGCCGGCAGCTCATCGAGCCAACAACCGGCTGAACACTCCAGAGGTACGACCAGTCGGGGCTTGATGCCGGAGAGGATGAGGTCGTTGGCTTGCTCGACCTGGCCGTTTGACTGCGGGTGGGCGACGGACGCTAAGTCCAGCCGAATACCTTGGGCTGCGCAGAAACGTGCCAAGGCTCCTTTGGCAAAATTCGTGCCATTGTCGGTGATGATGCTGTGTGGCACGCCGTACCGAGTTGTTATGTCTGCGATGAATGTCACAGCAGTCGGCCCATTCAGCTTCTTGATCGGCTTTGCCTCAATCCACTTAGTGAATTTGTCCACGGCGACAAGCAAATGCGTCATGCCGCCGCGCACTATCTTGAATGGGCCCACCATGTCCAGTCCCCAAACGGCGAAGGGCCAGGTGAGGGGAATGGTCTTGAGTGCCGAAGCCGGCATGTGTTGCTTGGAGCTGAAAAGTTGGCACCCTTTGCAATAATTAACTAAATCCTTGGCGACATCTAAAGCAGTCGGCCAAAAGAAACCATGGCGGAAGGCTTTGGCGACAAGTGATCTTGAGGCCGCATGGTGGCCGCATTCTCCTTGGTGAATGTCTCTGAGGATTGCAATGCCCTTCTCTTGCTCGACACACCGTTGGAGGACTCCAGTGACACTGCGCTGGACTAGTTCTCTGTTGACGATTGTGTATGCTCCGACTCGACGTTGGACTTGTCTTGCCTCTGTTTCGTCAGCCGGCAGATCTTGGCTTACTAGGAAGTTGAGGATGGACTGAGCCCATCACGGAGCCGCGACTTCTCCTACTGCCAATGTGGCTACTGCCACCAGGGTGGGTGGGCCGGGTGGTGAAATGCTAGAGTTGGCCGCCGGCTGTTGTGTTGGTGCAGTCCCTGGGCCGGCTTCTGTAGTCCCTGAGCCGGCTACTGGCGTCCCCGAGCCGGGTGTGGCAGTCCCCGAGCCGGTTGCCGAAGCCCCCGGGCCGACTACTGAAGTCCCGGGGTCGCCCGCTTGGTTCTTCGAGCCGAACTTGGCCGCGTCGGGGTCAGGCGGCACGAAGATGGAATTGGACTCTGATGACGGCTTGATGGACGGCTTGAGGAGGCGTTGTAGAGCGATGCTGGTTGGTATTGCTTACCGAGTGGAGCCTATTCGAGCCAGGACATCGGCTGGCTCGTTGTCGGCTCGTGGTACGTGGAGGAACTCGCATCCTTCAAAGTATCCGCTGAGTTGTTGGACCAGGAAGCGGTAGCTTGCCATATTTGTGTCCTTGGCGTCCCAGTCGCCGGATGATTGCTGGACCACCAAGTCCGAGTCGCCATAACATAGGATCCGGCGGATGCCGAGTTCCTTGGCAAGCCGGAGCCCGTGTATGAGCGCCTCGTACTCAACCACGTTGTTGGAGGCGGCAAAGTGAATTTGCAGCGTGTATCTGAGCTTGTCGCCTTTGGTAGAGGTAAGGACGATGCCGGCTCCCAAGCCGGTGCGCATCTTGGACCCGTCAAAGTGCATGCGCCAATGGGTGGAGTCAGGAGCCGGCGGCAGGTACTGGGTCTCGGCCTAGCCGACGAGGAAGTCGGCCAGTGCTTGGGACTTGATGGCGGTCCGGGGCTGGTAGAAGATCGTGTAAGGGGCCAGCTCGATGGCCCATTTTGCCACCCGGCCGGACGCGTCCCGGCTGCCTATGATCTTGGCCAGCGGGGCGGTGCATACGACCGTGACGGGGTGCTCTTGAAAGTAGGGCTTCAGCTTCTTGGCGGTGAAGTACACGCCGTAACACATCTTCTGGTAGTGCGGGTAGTTCTGCTTTGAAGCGGACATCACCTCGCTCAAATAATACACCGGCCTCTGAACCGGCTGTGCTCGGCCTTCTTCTGGGTGTTGGATTACGATGACGGTGCTGACCACCCAGCTGGTTGCGGCAATGTAAAGGAGCATAGGCTCTTTCTCAGTCGGCGCCGCCAGGACGGGCGGCGTGGCCAGCATCTTCTTTAGCTCGTGAAAAGCTTGGTCGGCCTGGTCGTTCCACTCGAAGTGAGTGCTCTTCTTCATGAGGCGGTAGAGGGGGAGAGACTTCTCTCCGAGCCGGCTGATGAAGCGGTTCAAGGAGGCCAAGCATCCGGTGAACTTTTGTATGTCTCAAAGCTTGGTGGGGATTCCATTCTCTCGACGGCCTTGATCTTTACCGGGTTGCATTCGATGCCGCGTTCGGAGACCAGGAAGCCTAGGAGCTGGCCAGCTGGCACTCCGAACACGCATTTCTCGGGGTTGAGCTTGATTTGGAACCGGCGTAGGTTCTCAAACGTTTCCTTGAGGTCTCCCAGCAAAGTGCCACGCTTCTCCGTCTTCACCACAATGTCGTCCACATAGACGTGGGCGTTTCTGTCGAGTTGCTTGATGAGGCACTTCTGCATGCAACGCTGAAAAGTGGCACCGGCATTTCTTAAGCCGAATGTCATAGTCAGGTAGCAGAAGGCTCCAAATGGCGTGATGAAGGCGGTCTTCAGGCGGTCATCTGGATCTAGCTTTATCTGGTGATATCCTGAGTAAGCATCCAAGAAACTCAACAGCTCGCATCCGGCCGTGGAGTCTATCACTTGGTCAATCCTTGGCAGGGCAAAGGGATCTTTGGGGCAAGCCTTGTTGAGGCTCGTGTAGTTTATACACATGCGCCACTTGTTATTCTTCTTTAGCACAAGGACCGGGTTGGCGAGCCACTCTGGAAAGAAAACTTCCATAATGAAGCCGGCTGCCAGAAGCCGGGCTATCTCCTCTTCCACAATCCTGCGTTTCTCCTCCGACAGTCAGTGAAGGGGTTGTTTGATTGGCTTTGCGTCTTCTCGGACGTGTAGTTTGTGCTCGGCGAATTTCCTCGGTACACCCGGCATGTCCTTGGGGGACCACGCAAAGATGTCCCGATTCTCACGGAGGAAATCGGCGAGCTCGCCTTCCTGTTTGCTGTTCAGGCTTGCCCCGATGACAGCAAACCTCTCAGGATGCTCGGGGTCAAGAGGTATCTTCTTCGTCTCCTTGGCCGGCTGGAAGGATCCTTGAGCATCGTGCTCCTTGGGGTCGGGGGACACGGCCGACTGCTTGCCGGCTATGGCCACGACTCGGTCCAACATCTTCTTTTCTTCGGCAATCACAAGGGACTCGGACAGCCGGCTGCTGGCTGCCGCGCACTCAGAGGATTTCTTGTAATCGCCGGCTACGGTGATGACGCCTTTGGTACTTGGTATCTTCATCTTGAGGTATGCATAGTGGGGAACTGCCATGAATTTGGCCAAGGCAGGTCGGCCAAGCAATGCATGGTAAGGGCTCTCCAGGTCCACCACTTCAAACCAGATCGCTTCCTGGCGGAAATGCTCATTGTCCCCAAAAAGTACATCAATCTTGATCTTGCCAATGGGGGCGCAGGATAGGCCTGGTACGATGCCATGGAACACTGTTCGAGTAGGCATGAGCTGCTTCGTCTTGACATTTAGCTTCTCCAGGGTGTCATGGTACAGGATGTTGATGCTGCTCCCACCGTCTATCAGCACACGGGAGAAGCGGGCAGCGCGTCTGTCCGTCGCGAGGGTGGCTTCCAGGACCAGCGCATAAGAGCCGGGAGACGGCATCACCTCTGGATGGTCGGCCCGGCTCGAGCTGATGGGCTTTTCTGACCAATGCATGTGTCCGGCGGGGTTGGCAGCGACCACGCTGACTTCCTGGTGCTCTCGGCGTTTGCTGCGCCGGTCTTTGGGCTGGCTCGTAAAGACGATGTAGGTCGCTTGTTCGTCGGGGAATTCGTCGTGCACGGCTCCGACTGCGGGCCGAGCGGCCGGAGGCGGCGGGGCCGGAGGCGGCGGGCTGGCAGGCGGAGGCGGCGCGAGCCCCTCGCCTTTAGAGATTCGGGTGAGCCAATGGCACTTCCGGGTTGTGTGGTTGGATGGCTTCGCGCCGCTGTGGAACTTGCACGGGGCGTCGAGAGTTTGCTCGTAGGAGAAAGCCGGCTGCCAAGCCGGCCGGCCGCCCTTGGGCTTCTTGGGAGCGGGTCGCCATTTAGGCGGCGCCTCTTCAACTGTGGCCACCTGCCGACTAGCGGGAGGAGGCGCGGGGCCCTTGCTCTTGTGGTCGTTCGAGTGTGGGCGTTGGCCGGAATCCCCAGCCGGCGTCTTGAGCGCCAGGTTGAGTACTTTTCCGGACGCGTCTACCCGAAGCTCGATCTTCATCGAGGAGTCGGCGGTGGCGTACTTGTCGGCTATGTCCAGAAGCTCGTCGAGGGTAGTCGGCTCGTCGCAGAGGAGCTTGTCCTTGAGGAGGGTACCTTCTCGGCACCCGGCCATGAAGTATTCTATGGCTTGCACCTCGTGCACCCCTTCGCAAGAGTTGTGGAGTTTGGCCCAACGCGTGAGGTAGTCGCGAGTGGACTCGGCGGGGCCCTGTACGCACAGGGAGAGCTACCTGGGCTTGGGGGCCCGCTTGTAGGCGCTGGTGAAGTTGCGGATGAAAGCTTCGGTGAAATCTAGCCAGTTGTTGATGCTGAGAGGCTTGAGGCTGTTGAGCCAGGTCCGCGCCGTGCCTTGCAGCATGAGGGGCACGTACTTCACGGCAATGCGCCGGTTGCCGTTGGCTATGCTGACCGCCGTGGAGTAGTCGATCAACCAATCTTCCGGCTTCACGGAGCCGTTGTACTTGGGCGTGTCTCTTGGGAGCGAGAACCCTTTGGGGAAGGGCTCGTCGTGAATGCGGGGGCCGAAACAAGGCGGGCCGACATCGTCTTCTACTTCTAGCGCCAGGGATCGCGCCAGGCGGTCAATCCGATGGCGGGCGTCGTTCTCGCCGACTCCTTCACGGCGACCTAATCGGCCGCTAAGAGTCGGGTGTGCCACTGGCGGCGGGGTGGGATATCTCTCTCCACGGTGTCGAGGCGGAGGCGGGTTGCCCCACCATTCCATGGCTCGGGGATGGCTGTCCGCGTCTCGCTCGATGGAGAT
This sequence comes from Triticum aestivum, assembly GCF_018294505.1. Classification (NCBI taxonomy): domain Eukaryota; kingdom Viridiplantae; phylum Streptophyta; class Magnoliopsida; order Poales; family Poaceae; genus Triticum; species Triticum aestivum. Next base: position 73,192,613 of record NC_057797.1, read on the forward strand.
TCGGGTCCGGCTTCGGCTGGCCGCCGGCTCTTTCTCGCGCCGCGCGCGGGAGTTGCTCATAGTCGGTGTCCGGGACGTCGCACCGTGATCTCGGTGCGGGGGAGGGCTTCCCGCGCGGGCATCGGCTTCGTGCCGCCGTGCGGCCGCGTCAATCAGTTACTGGATGCGCCGGGTCATGTGGGGGAGGTCTTTGGCCTCCAAGCCGTCTAACTCGTCTACGGCCGCCTGGGCGGCACGCAAGTTCTCGAGCGGAGTGGCATAGACCGGGCGGTCGACCCCCAGCGTGTCGGCGATGACGGTGCCGCGTTGCTTGACAAGGCTGGCCCGGCTTGGCCCGCCCGGGGCCGGCGTGCCAAAGGCGGCGCGGTCAGCTTCGTGCTGGTAGGCCTCTGTGAGGCGTCTCACGGAAGCCAGCCTCCGGCCCTCTGCAAGGAGGGCGAGGCGGCGTGCCTCCAGTGCTTCATCGTCGGCATTAGCCGGGAGTGGGGTGGACAAGTCGTGGGCCGCCGCGTGCGGGGCGTCGTGGGCCCTCTCATCGGCCGGGCCGCCGTGGCCGATGACCATCACCTCGGTGGTGACAGTATCGCGGCTGTCGGTCTGAGGAAGCGGGTCGTTGTAGATCGCGACGTTGGTGGGGAAGGTGTCGAAGGAGGCCGTGTCGGAGTCGACAGGCATCGGGTCGGTGGAGCCAAGCGACTCCAGATCCACAGCGGGCTTGCCGGAGACATGGAGCTGGCCGAGGAGGTTGGCGAGGTGGTCGGTGCCCGCATCGGAGGCGAGCTCGTCGGAGGTGAGGGTTTCGTCGAGGAGATCGGCAAGGCTGCTTGCCGCGCAGACGCTGGTGACGCCTTGCAGCGCGTCGTGGCAAGCGCCATCGGGCGTGCCGGGCTGGCTACGCTCGTTGGGGAGGAAGAGGGTTCCCGTCTAGAACAGGTCTCCGGACGACGGTGCACCTGGCCCCATGGTGGGCGCCAAATGTCGGGTGGTAGGTGCGACATATGCCAACGGGTGGCTTATCATTGTGGGAGCCAGTAAGACGTCGCCGGTGCCTGGAAACGGGATGAGACGAAGACATGCACGCCGGTGAATCTTACCCAGCTTCGGGGCTCTCCGTGGAGGTAACACCCCTACTGCTGCTCTGCGGGGTCTCCACATGATCACTAGATGGACAAGTAGCTACACAATGCTCCTTGAGTTGTTCGGTGGGAGGAGGAAGAAGGGCACGGCTAGCTTGCTTCTTCTCCTCGTGTTGTTTTCTAGAACTAGCAAGGGGTTGAACCCTTTGCATGGGTGCCCCGGGGGGTTTATATAGGCCTACCCCCCGGGGGTACAATGGTAATCCGACTGGGCGCGGGGCCCAGCCGTCTGTGACTACGCTCGACGGCTTCTGTGCCGACTGCTGGGGCCCGCCGGCTGGTGGGTCCCGCCGGCTGCCAACTCCTTGACGACAGACAGGCCCCACTGCCAAGGGTCTTGTCGGTGGCTGGTTACTGTTGCCTCAACCTGATGACGTGGGCTTCGTTGAGGTAAGCATGGATATAGTGCCGCCGTCCTGCGGGCGATCACTGTAGACTTACCGCGTCTTGTCTCCTTAATGGGGCGTCTTCTTCGAGGGGGAAAGCGAGCCGGCTGCGGGGAGCCGACCCCATCTCGGGCCGACTGGGGGAGGCCCGGCCACCTTCGGGCGTCTCTCTGCCCGAAGGGGCCCACCGCCTGTGGGCTGCGCTGGTGGCCCGTCGTGGGTGACATCAGGGTCAACATGGCAAGAGTGCCGCGCCGGACGGGTCGTGGCCACTCCATACGGCGCACTGTGCCAGGCGTGCTCCGCGATTCGGGGGTGGCATGCTTTACTGTAGCCACGCCCCGTCTCATTGCCTCTAGGTGGATGCAAACTTTGAGGGTGCGGTCTCGACCGCTTTATGGGAGCCGGCTTCTTGGAGTCGGCCTCCTCGTGGCCGGCTTGGAGTCGGCATCTTGGAGCCGGCATCTTGGAGCCGGCTTCTTCGAGTCGGCCTCCCATGGCTTTCTCCCTGAGGGGTAAAGTCGGGCCGCCTTCCGAAAGCTGGCCTGGATGACAGCCAGCAAGGGGAAGGCGGCCCCATGTCTTGGATTCTTGAGAGCCGGACGGGCTCGTAATTCTCTCAGAAGGGCCAGGGGAAGCCGGCTAGGCTACCCATGGCTATTTACTCCGACACAAACCCTAGGCTCAGATGGGCCTAAGGCCCACCTAGTGGTGCGCCCCCCTCTCTCCCCCGTTGGCCGCCCCCCTTAGATGGGATCTAGGGCTGGCCGCCACCCCTAGGGGTGGAAACCTAGGTGTTGAGGATGAAGTACGGGGCCAGATCGTGGAAACCGAAGTGGGGCTTGATGCGGAGGAAGGCCTCGTACACGACGATGAACACCGAGATGTTGAGGATGAAGTTCGGGGCCAGATCATGGAAATCCAGGCCGTAGTAAAACATGAGTCCTCGGACGAAGGGATGGAGAGGGAATCCCAGTCCGCGGAGGAAATGGGTGAGGAATACCACCCTCTCATGGGGCTCTAGGGTGGGGATGAGTTGTCCCTCATCTGGGAGCCGGTGCGCGATATCGTCATGTAGGTATCTGGCTCTCCTCAGTTTCTTGACGTCTCCCTCCGTGACGGAGGAGACCATCCACTTGCCTCCCGCTCCGGACATGGTTGGAGAAGGTTCAGATGGAAGTGAGGACTTGGGCGCTAGAGCTCGAGTGTGCGGGAGCGGATGAGCAGAGGAGGAAGAAGGCGTGGATAGAAAGGTGAATCCTTGTCCCTTTATATGGGCGGACAAAATTAAACGTCCCCACTTGCCTAGTAAAACTCGCTTATCCCCCAACAGCCGCAATTGATGGCGCGGTTGGGTTACCCACGCCTGTATTGATGAGAATCCCGTAATAAGGCGACACGATCTCTGCTTTGACAAGACGTGTCGAAAAACTGCCTCGCGTTATGTGCGGGGCTCGTTAAAAGAAACGGTTCGAATAGTCACCGGGCCATGACATGACGTCATGCTGTCAAAACAAGCCAGCAAATTAGATCTGTGAAAAAAAATTATTCTCTCTATGGTGAAATGTGGGACTTATTTTGCAGGGTCGGACACTATCCTCGTATTCAACTTCTTGTGTAATGTATTCGGAGAAGGAACCCGCCTTGCAATGCCGAAGACAACTGCGCACCGTACTCGTCGTCATTGAAGCCTGGTTCAGGGGCTACTGAGGGAGTCCTGAATTAGGGGGTCTCCGGACAGCCAGACTATCTCCATTGGCCGGACTGATAGACTATGAAGATACAAGATTGAAGACTTCGTCTCGTGTCCGGATGGAACTCTACTTGGCGTGGAAGGCAAGCTAGGCAGTACGTATATGGATATCTCCTCCTTTGTAACCGACCTTGTGTAACCCTAACCCTCTCTGGTGTCTATATAAACCAGAGGGCTTTAGTCCGTAGGACAACAATCACAACATACAATCATACCATAGGCTAGCTTCTAGGATTTAGCCTCTCTGATCTCATGGTAGATCTACTCTTGTAACACCCGTATCTTCAATATTAATCAAGCAGGACGTACAAGAGGGCCCGAACCTGGGTAAAACTTCGTGTCCCTTGCCTCCTGTTACCATGCGGCCTAGACGCACAGTTCGGGACCCCCTACCCGAGATCCACCGGTTTTGACACTGACAGGAACCATTGTGGACAGTGTTGCCAAAGCCTAAAAGATGGAACCGAAGCTCCCCGATTGATTGAAGGAATAGAAAAATGCAACGTCTCTCCTCTTTCTCCCATGCTTGGACGCATGTAGTACAGTATAGAGCATAGAGTCTACTCCCCTGTCCCTTCTATCACAAATCACAAAGCAGTGAGGCGTCAAGTCACAAAAGCACGGACGAAGCAACCATCATTTCACTCTTCGTTGACTCCGCTTATCCATATTCTTCTTCGAGAAACCATCTCCGCACTAGTACTCCTAGTAGTACTCCCTCCGGTCCTTTTTTGTCTGCGTCTAAGAAAATTTTGTTTTCCCCGCAATGCTCTATGCATTGGCATTTTTCGCCGCTCTTTCCAACCGGGCCTTCCATCCCTTTCCACCGCATGCGTGCCTGCAGTAATCCCATCTCTATTTCCCATGTGCTTCGCATCTTTCCGAGGCAGAGAGAGCTGCTTGCATGCAGAAACAGGAGAGGGAGCGAGAGGCACATGCGTGCAGAGAGATGGACAGGGGAGATAGAGACGACATGCATGCATGCGGAAGTGAGAAGGTTGGTTTGCATGGCGCTGCATTAATCAAGCGATGAGGAGTGAGATGGTTAGCTCTTTGGTCTTTGGAGAAAAAAATACGCATTAATTGACACATGAAATGAGGATTTGTATCGATTAAATCCCGCGAAGGAAAACCCCACCTTTATTTTTTAACACTAGTACTCCTAGTACGTATATACTTATCCTGTTTGGGTGTAGTCCTTGCATTGCCAAACTGAAGGAAATATGCCATAGAGGCAATAATAAAGTTATTATTTATTTCCTTATATCATGATAAATGTTTATTATTCATGCTAGAATGGTATTAACCGGAAACATAATACATGTGTGAATACATAGACAAACAGAGTGTCACTAGTATGCCTCTACTTGACTAGCTCGTTAATCGAAGATGGTTATGTTTCCTAACCATGAACAAAAGAGTTGTTATTTGATTAACGGGATCACATCATTAGAAGAATAATGTGCTTGACATGACCCATTCCATTAGCTTAGCACCCGATCGTTTAGTATGTTGCTATTGCTTTCTTCATGACTTATACATGTTCCTATGACTATGAGATTATGCAACTCCCGTTTACCGGAGGAACACTTTGTGTGCAACCAAACGTCAGGTGATTATAAAGGAGCTCTACAGGTGTCTCCAAAGGTAAATGTTGGGTTGGCGTATTTCGAGATTAGGATTTGTCACTCCGATTGCCGGAGAGGTATCTCTGAGCCCTCTCGGTAATGCACATCACATAAGCCTTGCAAGCATTGCAACTAATGAGTTAGTTGCGAGATGATGTATTACAAAACGAGTAAAGAGACTTGCTGGTAACGAGATTGAACTAGGTATTGAGATACCGATGACCGAATCTCGGGCAAGTAACATACCGATGACAAAGGGAACAAAGTATGTTGTTATGCGGTCTGACCGATAAAGATCTTCGTAGAATATGTAGGAGCCAATATGAGCATCCAGGTTCCGCTATTGGTTATTGACCGGAGACGTGTCTCGGTCATGTCTACATTGTTCTTGAACCCGTAGGGTCCGCACGCTTAAGGTTTCGATGACAGTTATATTATGAGTTTATGCTTTTTGATGTACCGAATTTGTTCGGAGTCCCGGATGTGATCACGGACATGACGAGGAGTCTCGAAATGGTCGAGACATAAATATTGATATATTGGAAGCCTATATTTGGATATCGGAAGTGTTCCGGGTGAAATCGGGATTTTACCGGAGTACCGGGAGGTTACCGGAACCCCCCGGGAGGTATATGGGCCTTAGTGGGCTTTTGTGGAAGAGAGGAGAGGTGGCCAGGGCTGGGCCGCGCACCTCTCCCCCCTAGTCCGAATAGGACAAGGAGAGGGGGCGGCGCCCCCTTCCTTCTCTCTCTCCTCTTCCCCCCTTCCCGAATCCTATTCCAACTAGGAAAGGGGGGAATCCTACTCCTGATGGGAGTAGGACTCCTCCTGGCGCGCCCTCCTCCTGGCCGGCCGCACCCCCCTTTTATCCTTTATATACGAGGGCAGAGGGCACCCCATAGACACACAAGTTGATCCACGTGATCATATTCTTAGCCGTGTGCGGTGCCCCCTTCCATGATAATCCTCGATAATATTGTAGCGGTGCTTAGGCGAAGCCCTGCGACGGTAGTACATCAAGATCGTCACCACGCCGTCGTGCTGACAGAACTCTTCCCCAACACTTTGCTGGATCGGAGTCCGGGGATCAGCATCGAGCTGAACGTGTGCTAGAACTCAGAGGTGCCGTAGTTTCGGTGCTTGATCGGTCGGGCCGTGAAGACGTACGACTACATCAACCGCGTTGTGCTAACGCTTCCGCTATCGGTCTACAAGGGTACGTAGATCACACTCTCCCCTCTCATTGCTATGCATCACCATGATCTTGTGTGTGCGTAGGAATTTTTTTTGAAATTACTACGTTCCCCAACAGTGGCATCCGAGCCTAGGTTTTATGTGTTGATGTTATATGCACGAGTAGAACACAAATGAGTTGTGAGCGATATAAGTCATACTGCTTACCAGCATGTCATACTTTGGTTCGGCGGTATTGTTGAACGAAGCGGCCCGGACCGACATTACGCGTACGCTTACGCGAGACCGGTTCTCCCGACGTGCTTTGCACAAAGGTGGCTAGCGGGTGACAGTTTCTCCAACTTTAGTTGAACCGAGTGTGGCTACGCCCGGTCCTTGCGAAGGTTAAAACAGCACCAACTTGACAAACTATCGTTGTGGTTTTGATGCGTAGGTAAGATTGGTTCTTGCTTAAGCCCGTAGCAGCCATGTAAAACTTGCAACAACAAAGTAGAGGACGTCTAACTTGTTTTTGCATGGCATGTGATGTGATATGGTCAAGAAATGATGCTAAATTTTATTGTATGAGATGATCATGTTTTGTAACCAAGTTATCGGCAACTGGCAGGAGCCATATGGTTGTCGCTTTATTGTATGCAATGCAATTGCGCTGTAATGCTTTACTTTATCACTAAGCGGTAGCGATAGTCGTGGAATCATAAGATTGGCGAGACAACAACGATGCTACGATGGTGATCAAGGTGTCGCGCCGGTGACGATGGTGATCACGACGGTGCTTCGAAGATGGAGATCACAAGCACAAGATGATGATGGCCATATCATATCACTTATATTGATTGCATGTGATGTTTATCTTTTATGCATCTTATCTTGCTTTGATTGACGGTAGCATTTTAAGATGATCTCTCACTAATTATCAAGAAGTGTTCTCCCTGAGTATGCACCATTGCGAAAGTTCTTCGTGCTGAGACACCACGTGATGATCGGGTGTGATAGGCTCTATGTTCAAATACAACGGGTGCAAAACAGTTGCACACGCAGAATACTCAGGTTATACTTGACGAGCCAAGCATATACAGATATGGCCTCGGAACACGGAGACCGAAAGGTCGAGCGTGAATCATATAGCAGATATGATCAACATAGCGATGTTCACCAATGAAACTACTCCATCTCACGTGATGATCGGACATGGTTTAGTTGATTTGGATCACGTAATCACTTAGAGGATTAGAGGGATGTCTATCTAAGTGGGAGTTCTTAAGTAATATAATTAATTGAACTTAAATTTATCATGAACTTAGTCCTGGTAGTATTTTTCAAATTATGTTGTAGATCAATAGCTCGCGTTGTTGCTTCCCTGTGTTTATTTTGATATGTTCCTAGAGAAAATTGTGTTGAAAGATGTTAGTAGCAATGATGCGGATTGGATCTGTGATCTGAGGTTTATCCTCATTGCTGCACAGAAGAATTATGTCCTTGATGCACCGCTAGGTGACGGACCTATTGCAGGAGCAGATGCAGATGTTATGAACATTTGGCTAGCTCAATATGATGACTACTTGATAGTTTAGTGCACCATGCTTAATGTCTTAGAATCGGGACTTCAAAGATGTTTTGAACGTCATGGAGCATATGAGATGTTCCAGGAGTTGAAGTTAATATTTCAAGCAAATACCCGAGTTGAGAGATATGAAGTCTCCAACAAGTTCTATAGCTAAAAGATGGAGGAGAATCGCTCAACTAGTGAGTATGTGCTCAGATTGTCTGGGTACTACAATCGCTTGAATCAAGTGGGAGTTAATCTTCTAGATAAGATAGTGATTGACAGAATTCTCTAGTCACCATCACCAAGTTAGTAGAACTTCGTGATGAACTATAATATGCAAGGGATAACAGAAACAACTCCCAAGCTCTTCGTGATGCTGAAATCAACGAAGGTAGAAATCAAGAAAAACATCAAGTGTTGATGGTTGACAAGACCACTAGTTTCAAGAAATGGGCAAAGGGAAGAAGGGGAACTTCAAGAAGAACGGCAAGCAAGTTGCTGCTCAAGTGAAGAAGCCCAAGTCTGATCCTAAGCCTGAGACTAAGTGATTTTACTGCAAAGGGACTGGTCACTGGAAGCAGAACTACCCCAAGTAATTGGCGGATAAGAAGGATGGCAAAGTGAACATAGGTATATTTGATATACATGAATTGATGTGTACTTTACTAGTGTTTATAGAAACCCCTCAGTATTTGATACTGGTTCAGTTGCTAAGAGTAGTAACTCGAAACGGGAGTTGCAGAATGAACAGAGACTAGTTAAGGGCGAGGTGACGATATGTGTTGGAAGTAGTTCCAAGATTGATATGATCATCATCGCACACTCCCTATACTTTTGGGATTAGTGTTGAACCTAAATAAGTGTTATTTGGTGTTTGCGTTGAGCATGAATATGATTTGATCATGTTTATTGCAATATGGTTATTCATTTAAGTAAGAGAATAAATTGTTGTTCTGTTTACATGAATAAAACCTTATATGGTTACACACCCAATGAAAATGGTTCGTTGGATCTCGATAGTAGTGATACACATATTCATAATGTTGAAGCCAAAACATGCAGAGTTGATAATGATAGTGCGACTTATTTGTGGCACTGCCGTTTAGGTCATATCGGTGTAAAGCGCATGAAGAAACTCCATACTGATGGACTTTTGGAACCCCTTGATTATGAATCACTTGGTACTTGCGAACCGTGCCTCATGGGCAAGATGACTAAAACGCCGTTCTCCAGTACTATGGAGAGAGTAATAGATTTGTTGGAAATCATACATACTGATGTATGTGATCCGATGAATATTGAGGCCCGTGGCAGGTATCATTATTTTCTAATCTTCACATATGATTTGAGCAGATATGAGTATATCTACTTGATGAAACACAAGTCTGAAATATTTAAAAAGTTCAAAGAATTTCAGAGTGAAGTGGAGAATCATCGTAACAAAAATAAAAGTTTCTACGATATGATCGCAGAAGTAAAATATTTGAGTTACGAGTTTGGCCTTCAGTTAAAACAATGTGAAATAGTTTCACTACTCACTCCACCTGGAACACCACAATGTAATGGTGTCTCCAAACGTCATAACCGTACTTTATTAGATATGGTGCGATCTATGATGTCTCTTACCGATCTACCACTATCGTTTTGGGGTTATGCATTAGAGACAGCTGCATTCACGTTAAATAGGGCACCATCTAAATCTGTTGAGACAACACAATCTGAACTGTGGTTTGGCAAGAAACCAAAGTTGTCGTTTCTTAAAGTTTGGGGTTGTGATGCTTATATGAAAAGTTTCATCCTGATAAGCTCAAACCCAAATCGGAGAAATATGTCTTCATAGGATACCCAAAGGAGACTGTTGGGTACACCTTCTATCACAGATCCGAAGGCAAATTATTCATTGCTGAGAATGGATCCTTTCTAGAGAAGGAGTTTCTCTCAAAAGAAGTGAGTGGGAGGAAAGTAGAACTTGATGAGGTAACTGTACCTACTCCCTTATTGGAAAGTAGTTCATCACAGAAATTTGTTCCTGTGACTACTAGACCGATTAGTGAGGAAGCTAATGATGATGATCATGTAACTTCAGATCAAGTTACTACTGAACCTCGTAGGTAAACCAGAGTGAGATCCGCACCAGAGCGGTACGGTAATCCAGTTCTGGAGGTCATGTTACTTGACCATGACGAGCCTACGAACTATGAGGAAGCGATGATGAGCCCAGATTCCGCGAAATGGCTTGAGGCCATGAAATCTGAGATGAGATCCATGTATGAGAACAAAGTATGGACTTTGATTGACTTGCCCAATGATCGGCGAGCCATTGAGATTAAATGGATCTTCAAGAGGAAGACGGACGCTGATAGTAGTGTTACTATCTACAAAGCTAGACTTGTCGAAAAAGGTTTTTGACAAAGTTCAAGGTGTTGACTACGATGAATTTGTCTCACTCGTAGCGATGCTTAAGTCTGTCCGAATCATGTTAGCAATTGCCGCATTTTATGAAATCTGGCAAATGGATAAACAAAACTACATTCCTTAATGGATTTAAAGAAGAGTTGTATATGATACAACCAGAAGGTTTTGTCAATCCTAAAGGTGCTAACAAAATATGCAAGCTCCAGCGATCCATCTATGGACTGGTGCAAGCATCTCGGAGTTGGAATATACGCTTTGATAAGTTGATCAAAGCATATAGTTTTATACAGACTTGCGGTGAAGCCTATATTTACAAGAAAGTGAGTGGGAGCACTATAACATTCCTGATAAGTATATGTGTATGACATATTGTTGATCGGAAATAATGTAGAATTATTCTACAAAGCATAAAGGAGTGTTTGAAAGGATTTTTTTAAAGAAAACCTCGGTGAAGCTGCATACATATTGAGCATCAAGATCTATAGAGATAGATGAAGACGCTTGATAAGTTTTTTCAATGAGTACATACCTTGACAATATTTTGAAGTAGTTCAAAAATTGGAACGGTCAAAGAAAGAGTTCTTGGCTGTGTTACAAGGTGTGAAATTGAGTAAGACTCAAAGCCCGACCACGGCAAAAGATAGAAAGAGAATGAAAGTCATTCCCTATGCCTCAGCCATAGGTTCTACAAAGTATGCCATGCTGTGTACTAGATCTATTGTAAACCCTACACTGTGTTAAGCAAGGGAGTACAATAGTGATCTAAGAGTAGATCACTGGACATCGGTCAAAATTATCCTTAGTGGAATAAGGAAATATTTCTCAATTATGGAGGTGACAAAAAGGTTCGTCGTAAAAAGGTTACGTCGATGCAAGTTTTGACACAGATCTGGATGACTCTAAGTCTCGATCTAGATACATATTGAAAGTGGGAGCAATTAGCTAGAGTAGCTCCGTGCAGAGCATTGTAGACATAGAATTCGCAAAATACTTACGGATCTGTATGTGACAGACCCGTTGACTAAAATTATCTCACAAGCAAAACATGATCACACCTTAGTACTATTTGGGTGTTAATCACATAAACAATGTGAACTAGATTATTGACTCTAGTAAACCCTTTGGGTATAGGTCACATGACGATGTGAACTATGGGTGTATCACATGGTGATGTGAACTATTAGTGTTGAATCACATGGCGCTGTGAACTAGATTATTGACTCTAGTGCAAGTGGGAGACTAAAGGAAATATGCCCTAGAGGCAATAATAAATTTATTATTTATTTCCTTATATCATGATAAATGTTTATTATTCATGCTAGAATTGTATTAACCGGAAACATAATACATGTGTGAATACATAGGCAAACAGAGTGTCACTAGTATGCCTCTACTTGACTAGCTCATTAATCGAAGATGGTTATGTTTCCTAACCATGAACAAAAGAGTTGTTATTTGATTAACGGGATCACATCATTAGAAGAATAATGTGATTGACATGACCCATTCCATTAGCTTAGCACCCGATCGTTTAGTATGTTGCTATTGCTTTCTTCATGACTTATACATGTTCCTATGACTATGAGATTATGCAACTCCCGTTTACCGGAGGAACACCTTTTGTGCTACCAAATGTCACAACGTAACTGGGTGATTATAAAGGAGCTCTACAGGTGTCTCCAAAGGTAAATGTTGGGTTGGCGTATTTCGAGATTAGGATTTGTCACTCCGATTGTCGGAGAGGTATCTCTGGGCTCTCTCGGTAATGCACATCACATAAGCCTTGCAAGCATCTCAACTAATGAGTTAGTTGCGAGATGATGTATTATGAAACGAGTAAAGAGACTTTCCGGTAACGAGATTGAACTAGGTATTGAGATACCGATGATCGAATCTCGAGCAAGTAACATACCGATGACAAAGGGAACAAAGTATGTTGTTATGCGGTCTGACCGATAAAGATCTTCGTAGAATATGTAGGAGCCAATATGAGCATCCAGGTTCCGCTATTGGTTATTGACCGGAGACGTGTCTCGGTCATGTCTACATTGTTCTCGAACCCGTAGGGTCCGCACGCTTAAGGTTTCGATGACATTTATATTATGAGTTTATGCTTTTTGATGTACCAAAGTTTGTTCGGAGTCCCGGATGTGATCACGGACATGACGAGGAGTCTCGTAATGGTCGAGACATAAAGATTGATATATTGGAAGCCTATATTTGGATATCGGAAGTGTTCCGGGTGAAATCGGGATTTTACCGGAGTACCGGGAGGTTACCGGAACCCCCGGGAGGTATATGGGCCTTAGTGGGCTTTAGTGCAAGAGAGGAGAGGTGGCCTGGGCTGGGCCGCGCTCCCCTCCCCCCTAGTACGAATAGGACAAGGAGAGGGGGGCGGCGCCCCCCCCTTCCTTCTCTCTCTCCTCTTTCCCCCTTCCCGAATCCTATTCCAACTAGGAAAGGGGGGGAATCCTACTCCCGGTGGGAGTAGGACTCCTCCTGGCGCGCCCTCCTCCTGGCCGGCCGCACCCCCCTTTGATCCTTTATATACGGGGGCAGAGGGCACCCCATAGACACACAAGTTGATCCACGTGATCATATTCTTAGCCGTGTGCGGTGCCCCCTTCCACGATAATCCTCGATAATATTGTAGCGGTGCTTAGGCGAAGCCCTGCGACGGCAGTACATCAAGATCGTCACCACGCCGTCGTGCTGATGGAACTCTTCCCCAACACTTTGCTGGATCGGAGTCCGGGGATCGTCATCGAGCTGAACGTGTGCTAGAACTCGGAGGTGCCGTAGTTTCAGTGCTTGATCGGTCGGGCCGTGAAGACGTACGACTACATCAACCACGTTGTGCTAACGCTTCCGTTGTCGGTCTACAAGGGTACGTAGATCACACTCTCCCCTCTCGTTGCTATGCATCACCATGATCTTGTGTGTGCGTAGGAATTTTTTTTGAAATTACTACGTTCCCCAACACAAACTTCACCACACATTTTTGCCAAGCTTGCCTAAAGTTTTCAAAATGAGAAAGAGGAACTTGTGCACTGTTGTCGTGGTCGCACCGCACCCTCACACGGTCGCTCCTGCACGCCGCGGTCGCACCGCACCCTCACACATTCGCTCCTGCACGCCGCAAACCCAACGAAGGGAACACACCCTCACTGACATGTGTTGTCGCATGTGAACAAACCAAACTCAGCCATCCTATCACTGACACATAATTTTCGTTCATAGAGTATGTTTATCCAACCATATGTTGGGGAGTATCCGTACGGCCCGTGCGGTGGTTTGTTGGGGAAGAAGAAGAGGTGAGGAAGAAGGAAAGAAGGGTTAGGAGACGTAGGATATTCATCCAACCACCTGAAATGGTAGACTGACCCAAGTTAGGCGACTTGCATAACAAATATATGTTTTTACACAGCAAAAGATCCATAAAAACAACAACATAAAGAAAAACTATCACTGTTGGCGGAAAGAGACAGCCTCGTCGTCTTTGGCTACCGGCGCGAACCAGCCTTTGCTGCCGACGTATGTCTCCGCACCGTGGTTGTCCTCAGCCTCCAGCTACTCATTCAAGCGGAGCGTGTGGGCGCTCTGCACGGACGAGAGCACAACCCGGTTCAAGTCGACGACGTCCGGTTCCGCCTGCAGGAGGGACTCGATGGCAGTGGCATCCGCGCGCTCCACGTCGAGTCGAGCCTCCACCGCCCGGTTCAAGTCCAGGACGTCCGGTTCCGCCTGCAGGAGGGCGTCGATGAGAGCGGCAACCGCGCGCTCTGCGTCGAGTCGAGCCTCTGCCGCCCGGTTCAAGTCCAAGACGTCCGGTTCCGCCTGCAGGAGGGCCTCGATGGCAGCGGCATCCGCGCGCTCCGCCTCAAGTTGAGCCTCTGCCGCCCGGTTCACATCCACGACATCCGATTCCGCCTGCAGGAGAGGCTCGATGGCAGCGGCATGCGCGCGCTCTGCGTCGAGTTGAGCCTTTGCCTCCTGGTCGTCCTTTAGTATCACCATGTTGAACCGCTGGTCCGCCTGCACCATGGGGGACTCGGACACCGGCACGAAGTCGACGTCCATCGTCTCATACCCATCGGGGGCCTTCTGTGCCGCGACCTCCGCCATGAACATTGGACCGGCTTCCTCCTCCTTGTAGCTTGGCTCCAGAGAACTTGGGGATTGGCCCGCCGCAAAGCGAGCTTGGGAATGGAGGTCTGTGGCACCGACTACCGCCGCGATTTCTACGCGGCGCTCCGGCGTCAACATCTTGTAGTAAGTGATCTTGCGGCGCACCATGCCTTTCCAGCGAACTAGGGGATGCTTGATGCGGGCTAGGGGATCGAAAGGTGGGGGAATGGGCTGGAGATTTGGTGTGGTTTTAGGGCAATGGCTGGCGTAGGCCGAGCAACGAAGGTTCTGTCGTGAATAGTGGTTCCGGTGACGATCGGTCAATCGGTTTTGACTGTACATCGCTCTTGTAGCATTCGCTTGCAGCCCGGTGCGCTGGACCCTCCACGTCAATCCGCGGGCCGGATTCAGTATGTACGATCCTCCAAGTTGGGTAAGTGAACAATTGCGCTTGCCCGTTTGTTTTATACTCTCATGGTTAGATAGGTAGTCTAACGACTTCAATGCAGGAACTGCGACAGGAGGTAAAGGATATAAACAGCCGCCCTCCACAGCCCGAGGACCCAGAACGGTCCCTCAATCCGGACTCCGAAGAGGATCCGGACATATCGGTGGAGCTTATCGACGGGGGTTCCATCAGCTAAGCAAGGACAATACCTTGGTAGCCATTACGGCAGATGACCCAGGGTTAATCCCGGCCTCCCAGGTGACAGAAACCGGGGTCTTATTCCCTTGAAAGAGATTCCACCCTCACGTAGCCCGGTGTTTCTGACGACAGCCGTGTTTTGCAGGGGAGATTTCTGAGGCAGGAGGCCGAACCTGCGGCGGCTAGCCAACGAGGGGCCGCAGGGCCCCGTGGGGCAAAAAGGAATGTAGTCCGGACTGAGATGCCGGCGCAAAGGTATAGTGCACCCTCTATTTCCTGGAGTTATTCTGTCAGGGCATATTAACGTTCGTGCTATCTTCAGAACAAAGAGACCTCGCCAGACTACATCTGGAGAGGTTGCCAATCGCGCCTCCACCAGCCAGGCTCCAACGTCTGGCCAGGAAGCGGAAGCGAGCACAAGGCGCGCACCGGATGCTCCTCCGACAGAGGATGCGGATAGGCTGTCTGCCACAAATTCTGAAGTGGAGAGTGCCATGAACCACAGGCGTCGCCGGACAATTCTACGCGACGCTTGTTTCTCCCAAGAGGCATTAGATGCCTTTAATTCGGGAGATGCGTACCTCCGTGCCGCTCAAAATGGTTTAGCCAGAGCCACGGAGCAGTATGTAAAAGGCATACGGGTAAGAAAATTTTGGTTAAATATATATATATATATATATATATATATATGCCAGTAGCCCCCGAGACTTGAAGCAGTTAGAGCAACTGATTTAAGGATCATTTAATATGCAGCTTCTTACAGAGAAGAATACCGTACTGTCCCAGGAGCTGGAAAAGTGCAAGGCCCAACTAGAGGCTGCACTAGCCGCAGCAGGGGAGCCCAAAGAGACCCCCTCAGGTAAGATACACTTTGAAAGATTAGTATTGTGCGGTGTGGGTGCAAATCTAACAAATCATATTGCAGATGGCGCCGGACTCGATCCGGACAAGCAACAACTCTTACGCCGGCTAAAGGCCGGTGAGAGTACGTTGACAAAGGTGAGGCGAGAGAAGAATGATCTTCAGGATGCCAACACCAAGCTGGACGTCGAACTTAAAGATATTCGTGGCCAGCTGTCTAACTCCACGAAGGAGAATCAGTGGCTTCGACGCGGCATTTTTAGTAAGTGCTTGAACGAACTTTGAAAAAAGAGTTCGACGAGGAAGTCGACTAACAGAGCAATGTCTGTAGGTATGCTCACAGGTCGTCCTGCAGAGGAGATGCCCGGTTCTACGGGTGACCTTCTTCCCGAACTCTTGCAACTGCACGAGCGAATTCGGCAGGCGATGCCGGGTATTGCCCAAGCCTTATGGCCTGCCCACTCTGTGCCCTAGGGCCTTGGAGAGATTGCGGAGAAGCTGAAGGGAGCTCGGTGGCGCTTCCGGTTGTGGAAGATATCGGCCTGCCGACAAGGCGCTAGGGAGGCCTAGGCCATGGTGAAGACCCGTTTTATGAAGTCTGACCCAAACCACATGGACGAGGTCGGACCTGTGGGGCCTGACGGGAAGGAGATCCCTGTAAGCTTAGTATACGGCCAAGTAGAGTTGGCCGCGAAGTATTCCCAGCAGGATTGTAAATTATACAGCCTGTTAGATGGTATAGAAGAGGAATACAATCAGTCAGAATGACTGTGTAATTTTGGATTGACATGTGTAATGCCTTCTAGCTGGATAGTAGATCGTTTGTCGTTGCCGAGCTTTTCGCTTCAACCTCGGGACCTGACGGTCCGGAGTGTGTCTGAATACCCTAGCGGTTATATAAGAACCGGGGTATGCGTGGAGACCAGGCGTAGGGGTCATCAGTGCTTTATCAGACAAGTGCCCAACTAGTTATGTTATATTACATGGTTAGTAAGAAATATCTTCTAGAGAGAATAGTTCCGTTAAGGGTTCCTTTCGCTGGGAGGCATGCCCTAAGGTACATGTCCGGACTGCGTGAAGAGATGCAGAAAAAAAAGCATCTGGGGGCGCATAAAATGAGTAAGAAGATCATCTTTTATTTCACCCTCCGAATATTCCCTTAAGAACGCTAGCTTTCGGCTTCACCCAGTCTGAGGTACACATCCGGCTGACCCGGCAGTAACAATCGCAGAGGTGCTCCCTTTACCACCTAGCCGAACAATCGGGAATGTAGGGGTAAGCACAGGAGCCAGGCAACCCAGCTTGGCCAAAACTTAAGTCATATCGATGCATATAATGGTGAAGAAAAAAGGTACATGCGGAAGTTTGACGCATGTGTTGGGCGTGAAGCCCGTATAAATAAGCTTCTGTTAAAGAAGCCCCCAGGTTTAATGAGTGCGAGTGGCGCGTCACTAGATGAGCCTTTAAGGGCTATGAAAGAAAGAAAAAAAGTGGGAAGGAGAGAAATGTAAGACAGAAAAAATACAAAAAGGGATGGACAGAGGAAGGAGACGAACACAGAGTCCGGCGCTAGGCATAGAATCTTCGGAGACGGGTGGTGTTCCACGGGTTCGGCTCGAGTCGGTTGTTCGACGCCTCTCGTAGGCGGTAAGCCCCACCAGTCAGGACTTGGTCGATTATGAATGGACCTTCCCACTTGGGCTTGAGTTTGTCCTTTTTTCTTATCCGACAGGCGTAGAACTAGTTCGCCAACATTGTAATTTTTGGCCCGTACTTCTCTGCTTTGATATCTTCGGGCCTGCTATTGATAAAATGCGGAACGGGCTTTTGCCACATCGCGCTCCTCCTCCAAGGCGTCCAAGTTGTCCTGCCGATCGAGCTCGGCTTCTCTTTCTTCGTACATGCGCACTCTAGGCGAGTCATGAATTATGTCGCAGGGCAGAACTGCTTCTGCGCCGTACACCATAAAAAATGGTGTGTACCCGATGGTGCGATTTGGCGTGGTCCGCAGCCCCCATAGCACGGAGTCGAGCTCCTCTACCCAGTGCGTGTTAGATTCCTTGAGGGACCACACCAGTCTGGGTTTAATGCCGCTCATGATAAGACCATTTGCACGTTCGACCTGGCCGTGGGTTTGTGGGTGATAGACGGAAGCATAATCAAGCTTGATGCCCATGTTTTTGCACCAGAGTTTTACCTCATCGGCAGTAAAGTTTGTACCCTTGTCGGTAATGATGCTGTGGGGGATGCCATAATGGTGTACAACCCCGGATATGAAGTCTATCACAGGTCCGGATTCGGCCGTTTTAACAGGCTTGGCTTCTATCCATTTGGTGAACTTATCCACCATGACCAGTAAGTATTTTTTCCTATGGGTTCCACCTTTAAGGGGTCCGACCATGTCAAGCCCCCAGACCGCAAAAGGCCAGGTGATGGGTATAGTTTGGAGTGCTGTGGGTGGCATATGGCTTTGGTTGGCAAAAAGTTGGCAACCAGCGCATCATTGGACTAGGTCCTGAGCGTCTGCTCGGGCCGTCGGCCAGTAAAAGCCTGTACAGAAAGCCTTGCTAACAAGGGACCGAGCAGCGGCGTGGTGACCACCGAGTCCGGCATGAATTTCAGCCAGGAGGTTCCGCCCTTCCTCTTCGGAGATGCACCTTTGAAGGACTCCGGTAGTGCTTTTCTTATAAAGTTCTCCCTCATGGACTCTGTAGGCCTTAGATCGCCACACTATGCAGCGGGCCTCGTTTTCGTCCTCCGGGAGTTCCTGCCTAGTAAGGTAGGCTAGAAATGGTTCTGTCCACGGGGCGATAACCGCCATTATTACGTGGGCTGAAGGTGTAATTTCGTTGGCAGGGCCTCCAATTGTGTCAGATTGTTCGGCGTCGAGTGGTGCAGCTGGGTTCGGGATGTTATTTGCGGGTTCCCCCTCCCATGCTACGGATGGCTTGAACAATCTTTCCAAAAAGACGTTGGGGGGGGGGGGACTGCATCGCGTTTTGCTCCGATGCGTGCTAGGACGTCCGCCGCTTTATTGTTTTCTCGGGCTATATGGTGAAACTCCAGCCCTTCGAATCGAGCTGACATTTTTAGGACGGCATCGCGGTAAGCTGCCATTTTTGGGTCCTTGGCGTCGAAGTCTCCATTTATTTGGGATATCGCGAGGTTTGAATCCCCGCGTACCTCTAGGCGCTGGATACCCATGGATACTGCTATCCGGAGGCCATGTAGGAGGGCCTCATATTCGGCTGCATTGTTGGAATCCGTGTACATGATCTGGAGCACATATTGGACTGTGTCTCCTGTGGGGGACGTTAGGACGACGCCGGCCCCCAGTCCGGCCAACATTTTGGAGCCGTTGAAATGCATAATTCAGTTTGAATATGTGTCGTACTCTTTAGGGAGCTCGGCCTCCGTCCATTCTGCGACAAAGTCGGCCAAAACTTGTGATTTAATAGCTCGCCGTGGCTTATAGGTTATATCGAATGGGAGAAGCTCGATGGCCCATTTTGCAATCCGGCCCATTGCATCGCGGTTGTTGATAATATCGTTTAGTGGCACTTCCGAGGCTACTGTTATGGAACACTCTTGAAAGTAGTGTCGTAGCTTCCGGGATGCCATGAATACCGCGTATGCAATCTTTTAATAATGCGGGTATCGTGATTTGCATGGAGTGAGGACAGTGGACACGTAGTAGACCGGCCTTTGAAGGGGGAATTTGTGTCCGTCCGTTTCCCGCTCGACAACGAGCACTGCGCTGACAACTTGGTGTGTTGCTGCAATGTACAATAACATTGGTTCGCCGGTGATTGGCGCGGCCAGGACTGGGTTTGTTGCCAATATGGCTTTCATTTCATCAAGTCCGGCCGTGGCGGCATCCGTCCACTCGAAGGGTTTGCTGCGCCGAAGGAGGCGATAAAGGGGTAGTGCCTTTTCTCCCAAGCGGGAGATGAAGCGGCTTAAAGCCGCCACGCACCCGGTTAATTTTTGTATTTGTTTAAGGTCCTTTGGGACATCCAATTGTGACAAAGCTCGGATCTTGGCTAGGTTTGCTTCAATTCCTCTACCGGATACAATGAAGCCCAAGAGCTTTCCGGATGGAACGCCGAAGACGCATTTTTCTGGGTTGAGCTTGCTGTCATATTTTCGGAGGTTATCGAATGTAAGCCTCAAGTCGTTTACTAGGGATTCGACATGTCTTGATTTGACGACCACATCATCCATATACGCCTCCACTATTTTGCCGATCTGGTTTGCCAGACATGTCTGGATCATGCGCTGATATGTTGCGCCGGCGTTTTTCAGCCCGAAGGGCATTGTGTTGAAGCAGAATGGGCCGTATGGTGTGATGAATGATGTTGCAGCTTGGTCTGATTCTGCCATCTTGATTTGATGGTACCGGAGTATGCATCGAGGAAACACAACAAATCGTGTCCTGCGGTGGCATTGATAATTTGATCGATACGGGGGAGGGGGAAGGGATCCTTTGGGCAAGCCTTGTTAAGGTCTTTAAAATCGACACACAGGTGCCAGGATTTGTCCTTCTTTGGTACCATCACCAAGTTTGCTAGCCAGTCCGGATGTTTTATGTCTCTGATGAATCCGGCCTCCAATAGCTTGGCTAGCCCTTCTCCCATAGCCTGTCTCTTGGGTTCGGAAAAACACCGAAGGGCTTGTTTGACAGGTTTAAATCCTTTTAGGATATTTAAGCTGTGTTCGGCCAACCTGCGTGGGATCCCTGGCATGTCTGAAGGGTGCCAGGCGAAGATGTCCCAGTTCTCTCGTAGGAACTCTCGCAGTGCGGCGTCTGCATCAGGGTTCAGTCGTGCCCCGATGGGAGCTGTTTTATTGGGGTCCGTTGGATGGACCTGGAATTTGACTATTTCGTCAGCTGGCTTGAAGGATGTGGATTTAGATCTCTTATCGAGTATCACATCATCCCTGTTAACCGTGGAGCACAGCGCAGTCAGTTCCTCGCCGCTAAGGCTTCGGATTGCACCTCAAGGGCTAATGCGGTCGTCTTGTTTTCGGCGCGGAGTGCTATGTCCGGATCATTGGCTAGAGTGATAATTCCATTCGGCCCGGGCATCTTAAGCTTCATGTACCCATAATGGGGTATTGCTTGGAAGATTGTGAATGCTTCCCGCCCTAGTAAAGCGTGATATCTGCTCTTAAACGGGGCCACCTGAAACGGGGCCACCTGAAACGTGACTTCTTTGGACCTGTAATTATCGGCGTGCCGAACACCACATCTAGTGTGATTTTTCCTATGCAGCGCGCTTCCCGGCTGGGGATTATTCCTCTAAAGGTTGTGCTGCTTTGCTCGACGCGGTTCCAGTCTATTTCCATTTTTTGAAGGGTTTCCTCATAAATGAGGTTCAGTCTGCTGCCTCCATCCATGAGCACCTTGTTGAGGCGAAAGCCGTCCACTATGGGACTGAGGACCAACGCGGCTGGTGCTCGGGCTGTTCGGAATCTAGGTTCATCACTTGCGTTGAAGGTAATGGCAGTGTCGCTCCATGGATTTATTGTTGCAACTTGATAGACTTCGGAGACTGTGAGAATGGTACTGGTGTCCTTGGGATGGCTTTCTGCGGCCTCCGGAATTAAGAAGTCCTCGCCGATTTTGGCCACCTGCTGGAGTATCCAACATTCTCTAAGGCTGTGAGTTGGTGTGGCGTCCTCTGTACTGTGAATTCTACAGGGTCCATCAAGCCATCTTTCCAGTACGGTTCCATGCCCTGTAGAGGGTTTTGGCTTTTTGGTGTTTATCCTGGGTGTCCTGTGATGATGCACCCTCTTAGTTCGGACGGGATTACTATTCAAGGCCGGATTATCCCAAAAATTTATTTTGGTTTTCCAGGCGCTTTCCATCGCACAGTATTTTTGTACTATGGACGCCAAGTCAGCGAAGCGTGTGATATCACGACGACTTACGGCGTTAAGGATTCCCTTGTCCGTGCAACTACTGCAGAAAATTGAGATTGCGTCTTCCTCGCGGCAATCCTTTATCCTGTTCATAACCAGGAGGAATCTGGCCCAGTAATGATGTACTGTTTCCTCGGGCCTCTGCCTGATTTGGGAGAGATCGCTTATGATTGGGTGGGCGGGTGTCGTTGAATCTGAAACCTCACCCAATCCAAGATTCGGAGGCCGAAGAGTTTTCGAACTCTGAAGTTTGGATTCTTGGATGTTGTCCAGTGAATCTGGCCCGTTGCCTGATCCTAAGCTCAGGTCTTGACTTACATCTCCCCTCCGCGGGTATCCGGCTTGGAGGGGTCGGGAATTCGGACGTAGCTAGTCCTTAAAATAGATGAAGGGTCGCCGCACTGCGTCTCTACCACGGCAACATGGTGGGTGACTTGGGGAGAGTTAATTTCTCTTAGATCGGGTTTAAGCCCAACCTGGTCGTAATCCGTAGCGACCCCCAGGGCGGCGATGCGATCCAAGAGCTCGTTTACGGAAGAGAGCTCCATTGGATCTAGCTGCTCGACAAGCTCCAAGCTAACGTGTAGGTTGCTTTTGATAACCCGAGAGGTCACCGTCGGTGCAACAGCCGAACAGGCGGTCATGAGGAAACCACCTAGCCGGAGGGTTTGGCCGACAGCCAAGGCTCCCTTAGCAACGGCGCCATCTTTAAAGACGAGAGGAGGCATCCTTCCTGATTGTGGCGGCACAGAGGAACTCTCAATGAAAGCACCAATGTCGGTGTCAAAACCGGCGGATCTCGGGTAGGGGGTCCCGAACTGTGCGTCTAGGCCGGATGGTAACAGGAGGCAGGAACACGATGTTTTACCCAGGTTTGGGCCCTCTTGATGGAGGTAAAACCCTACGTCCTGCTTGATTAATATTGATGATATGGGTAGTACAAGAGTAGATCTACCACGAGATCAAGGAGGCTAAACCCTAGAAGCTAGCCTATGGTATGATTGTTGTATATGGAGTTGATTGCCTACGGACTACAACCCTCTGGTTTATATAGACACCGGATAGGGTTAGGGTTACATAGAGTCGGTTACAATGGTAGGAGATCTTGAATATCCGCATCGCCAAGCTTGCCTTCCACGCCAAGGAAAGTCCCATCCGGATACGGGACGAAGTCTTCAATCTTGTATCTTCATAGTCCTGGAGTCCGGTTGAAGGTATAGTCCGGCTACCCGAACACCCCCTAATCCAGGACTCCCTCACCTTTCCCAGTGACAGTAGGAGCAGCAAGGCATGTATTGTATTGTTGCCATCGAGGATAACAAGATGGGGTTTTCATCATATTGCATGAGTTTATCCCTCTACATCATGTCATCTTGCTTAAAGCGTTACTCTGTTCTTATGAACTTAATACTCTAGATGCATGCTGGATAACGGTCGATGTGTGGAGTAATAGTTGTAGATGCAGGGAGGAGTCGGTCTACTTGTCTCGGACGTGATGCCTATATACATGATCATACCTAGATATTCTCATAACTATGCTGTCAATTGCTCACCAGTAATTTGTTCACCCACTGTAAAATACTTATGCTCTTGAGAGAAGCCACTAGTGAAACCTATGGCCCCCGGGTCTATGTTCATCATATTAATCTTCCAATACTTAGTTATTTTCATTGCTTTTATTTTACTTTGCATCTTTATCATAAAAATACCAAAAAATATTATCTTATCATATCTATCAGATCTCACTCTCGTAAGTGACCATGTAGGGATTGACAACCCCTTATCGCGTTGGTTGCGAGGATTTATTTGTTTTATGCAGATGCGAGGGACTCGCGCGTAGCCTCCTACTACATTGATACCTTGCTTCTCAAAAACTGAGGGAAATACTTACGGTACTTTGCTGCATCACCCTTTCCTCTTCAAGGGAAAACCAACACAGTGCTAAAGAGGTAGCAAGAAGGATTTCTGGCGCCGTTGCCGGGGAGGTCTATGCAAAAGTCAACATACCAAGTACCCATCACAAACCCTTATCTCCCGCATTATATTATTTGCCATTTGCCTCTCGTTTTCCTCTCCCCCCACTTCATCCTTGCCGTTTTATTCGCCCCCCTCTCTCTCTCTCTATCCTCCCTCTCTTTCTCTATTTGCCTCTTTTTGCCCGTTCCTCGTTTGCTTGTGTGTTGGATTGCTTGCTTGTCACGATGGCTCAAGATAACACTAAATTGTGTGACTTTACCAATACCAACAACAATGATTGTATTAGCACTCCGATTGCTCCTCTTACCGATGTTGAATCTTGTGAAATTAATGCTGCCTTGCTGAATCTTGTCATGAAAGATCCGTTTTCTGGCCTTCCTAGTGAAGATGCCGCTACCCATCTAAATAGCTTCGTTGATTTGTGTGATATGCAAAAGAAGAAAGATGTGGACAATGATATTGTTAAATTGGAGCTATTTCCTTTTTCGCTTAGACATCGTGCTAAAGCTTGGTTTTCGCCTTTGCCTAAAAATAGTATTGATTCTTGGAATAAGTGCAAAGATGCTTTTATCTCTAAGTATTTTCCTCCCGCTAAGATCATCTCTCTTAGAAATGATATTATGAATTTTAAGCAACTTGATCATGAACATGTTGCA
Source organism: Triticum aestivum (assembly GCF_018294505.1). Taxonomy (NCBI): domain Eukaryota; kingdom Viridiplantae; phylum Streptophyta; class Magnoliopsida; order Poales; family Poaceae; genus Triticum; species Triticum aestivum. The sequence goes on from NC_057797.1 coordinate 73,216,870, forward strand.
CAAGCGTGGGAGGGGATGAAATTACACATGGTTTGAATTTGTGGATGATAATACAAAAAATTTATGCCGGATTGAATTTTGCTTCTAGAAATCTTTTAGATTCGGCCGCGGGAGGAACTTTTATGGAAATCACTTTAGGAGAAGCTACTAAACTCCTAGATAATATTATGGTTAATTATTCTCAATGGCACACTGAAAGATCTAGTAATAAGAAAGTGCATGCGATAGAAGAAATTAATGTTTTGAGTGGAAAGATGGATGAACTTATGAAATTATTTGCTAATAAAAGTGTTTCTTCTGATCCTAATGATATGCCTTTGTCTAATTTGATTGAGAATAAGAATGAATCTATGGATGTGAATTTTGTTGGTAGGAATAATTTTGGTAACAACGCGTATGAAGGAAACTTTAATCCTAGGCTGTATCCTAGTAATTCCTCTAATAATTATGGTAATTCCTACAAAAATTCTTATGGAAATTATAATAAGATGCCCTCTGATTTTGAATCTAATATTAAAGAATTTATTACTTCGCAAAAGAATTTCAATGCTTTGATTGAAGAAAAATTGCTTAAGATTGATGAGTTGGCTAGGAACGTTGATAGAATTTCTCTTGATGTTGATTCTTTGAAACTTAGATCTATTCCACCTAAGCATGATATCAATGAGTCTCTCAAAGCCATGAGAATTTCCGTTGATGAGTGCAAAGAAAGAACCGCTAGGATGTGTGCTAAGAAAGATTCCTTTATAAGAGCGTGTTCTTCTAGTTTCCATGATAATAAAGATGAAGATCTAAAAGTTATTGATGTGTCCCCTATTAAATCTTTGTTTTGCAATATGAATCTTTATAATGATGGGACTGAATATGATCCACCTTTACCTAGAAGGTGTTCCAAAAATTCGGAGTTTTCAGATCTTGATGCTAAATTTGATAAAAGTGGGATTGAAGAGATCAAAACTCTAGATGTTAATGAACCTACTATTTTGGATTTCAAGGAATTTAATTATGATAGCTGCTCTTTGATAGATTGTTTTCCCTTGTTGCAATCCGTGCTAAATTCTCCTCATGCTTATAGCCAAAATAAAGCTTTTACCAAACATATCGTTGATGCTTTGATGCAATCTTATGAAGAAAAACTTGACTTGGAAGTTTCTATCCCTAGAAAACTTTATGATGAGTGGGAACCAACTATTAAAATTAAAATTAAAGATCATGAATGCTAAGCTTTGTGTGATTTGGGTGCTAGTGTTTCCACGATTCCAAAGACTTTGTGTGATTTGTTAGGTTTCTGTGATTTTGATGATTTCTCTTTAAACTTGCACCTTGTGGATTCCACTATTAAGAAACCTATGGGAATAATTAATGATGTTCTTATTGTTGCAAATAGGAATTATGTGCCCGTAGATTTTATTGTTCTTGACATAGATTGCAATCCTTCATGTCCTATTATTCTTGGTAGACCTTTCCTTAGAACAATTGGTGCAATTATTGATACTAGTAAGAGTGCACGTGCAATGCACGTCTTGTTAGACTTCAAATGTGAATACTTTAAAGATTAAATTGTCAAATCCACATATATGCGCAATGATTTGGATGCATTCCATAAACTCTGCAAGTTTAAATTTCGATGAAGTCTCCTACAATGTACTGAGATTAAATACATCACCGACATCTATCCCTATTGCCACTCGGATAGAGTAGCTATAAATTCCAAGAATCTTGTGAGGCATTACTGAATCAACATCAAAGGCATCCGACCACCTACTGGTCTAATGCACATATATAAGTTCTCGAAATTCCATATTTGAATGTTATCAAACATATCACAGCCCCTTCACAGTTTCACCTAAAACAGTCTAAACCCCACTATATAAGTTTGAAGAGACTCATCAACTGAATGTTCTTATAGATTTTTCATTATAAGATGGCAAGTTCTCAAATTAAATCACAATTTAATATTTGTTCCTCAGGAAAAGCTAGGAAGCAACCAGAAAATAGTGAGATAAAATAATAACACCAAAAAATATGTGCCAATAAATGTGAAGATAAAAGATCGTAGTATTAGCTCATGTTTTTCTTCATTCTACAGTTACCACTAAGCTTAAAGAAAAGATGCTTTCAAGTTCTGAGTACATTAGTTAGCAGGTCATTAGCATAAGCTCATGTTATCAATGGTAACATGCTACTGTAGCTCAGGTCACAAACATTCAGATTGTACATAATACAAAGCAAAGCAACATCTACAGTACATTGATTCAAATAATTTCATGTACATTTTGTCCCAGAAACTTGCACTGTGATCTTGTGCCTTCTTCAGTCAGATTGCATTTTAGACACAATCTAAATTTTGTTTGGTTTTCAGCACAGGAACCAATCACAGCACCGGAACCGAGACGACACATGGTCGATCTTCCGGATGCGCTCCACCTGTCGCGCCGACTGGACTACCCACCGGTTCTGTCTCGCCTCTACCCTTGCCTACTTCTTGGTCATGTTGTTCTTCGCCCGCGCCTTCATTTGATCGGCATACACCTGAAATAAAATTTGTACAATTACAAACAGCTGGGATTTGTTTCACAGTTTATTTAAGAGTATAAAATTTAGAGCAGAGCTGGCTGAGGGATGGTGTGGCAGCACCGGCTAGTGCCGCTCCTTCACTGCTCTAGGCTGTCATTTGGCATCATCTCTGTGCCTACGCTTCTCGTCAACACCGACAACGACGACTGCAGCGCTGTCGCCGGAGCAGCCGCCTGGGTGTGGAGCTTCATGTCAATTCGGCGGAAGTATTTCCTCTGCCGCAGATAGTCTACTTGGGAGGTTACATTCTATGTGCCATCCTCCCATCTTTATTATAGGCATCATTTCAACTGATTTTAAATTTGCATCAGGGTGTTTAATTCCTGTTGGCTAGAGTTCAGAAGTTATTTTTCTCAGACATTAGTATTTCCAAAATAAAACCAATAAGGTTTAGTACGGAGACTATTTTTGAGTTATTGACAGGAAAAAACAAACATGTGCCTTGTGCATTAAGTTCACTTTGCAGGACAATATATTGCCTATAATCATATGTTCACTGAAACTTTCAAGAAATGTTCATTCTGCCATAGAACTATGATAGTACTATGATATACTGAGTGCCTACTGACAAGTCAAAAATGAACTTTTACTATTTTCATCCCATCAAAAGTTCAAATAACCAGTCATGACATGTAGGTCAGAGATACACAAGAAATTCAAATGAGCAACAAAGTGGCATGTAAACGAATCGAATAATCTAGATAGTACCTTTACAAGTGTGTTGTAAGCCTCTAACAAGTGGTCAGCAGCTGGATCAAACCCATGCAACCATGAAACCTCCATCATGTGGGTCCAAGGATGGATTTCCTACAATGACAAATAACTTCTATCTTCTCACAACTCAAAAAGACATGGAAAATGATAATCAGAAGTACAAATGATATTCATGTCAAGGCTGCTTGTCTGGAATATAAAGAGGATATACATGGGGAAAATTACATAATGAGATATTCACCTCAGTGTATGTCATATTGAAGGATTTTACTGTTACGGGAAACGTTTGCAAATGTTCCATCAACTTCAGTTCTGTCTCGGCATAGTCTTCGTTCGGATTATAGTCATACTTAGTAGCAGAGAATACCCTGTTAGTGCAAATAGTATACTGCAGTGCACTGTCAACAAACTAACTAACGCAATATGCATTGGAATTTCAGATAGAAGTGTATAAGTTGATTTTAAATTTATGACCAAATCACAACAGTACGAATAAGGAAACAAGATCTAGTGCTGAATTTATACCTTTGAGGCTAGCTCTTGGACAAATCTGTTTGCAGATTTGACATCTATTTGGTATACTCAAGAGAGCTTCAACTCTAGTTCTGCTATATTAGACCTGCAAAATGATAATCAAAGGAGTGAAATTGTGTTTTTTCTTGAAATTGCTTGTCAACTGGGAGTCACAAGATGGCAACATAGATCATAGTATTTTGGAATTATATGGTTGCTAGAAATCTTCACCTTCTAAGACAAGAACATCAAATTGGGTGCACTTGCAGGTGGTAAATTGATTGTATTTGGACATCTTCAGGAAAAGGCTTGCACTCCTCTGTAAAAATATGTGCATGTTTCTCTGGAATGGAACCTACAAGATGTAGATCCTTTGCTAACTGCTCATCGACACTACCAGGGAGCAATTTGTCAGGTAATTTATATGATTCAGATGCCCTAATACTGAGGTTAAAACATCATATTATACTTTCTGTACGACAAAGTATTTTTTTTGAAGGTCACAAAGTATATTTTGAGTCAGATAATCCTTCCCGCTTATAGTGCTGGAAAATGTTGGACTGAAAATAGCTACCGATTATCATAATATGACTGTAAAAATAGTCTTATGTATGATAGAAAATAGAGACTTATGTATGATACTATGCAAGAGCGTAATTGGTGGACAAACAAGTGACCAACTATGTTCTAGTTGCTAGCCCTTAAGTTGTCTTAAGATCTAAGAGAAGTAGTGGAAAACAGAAATGGAAAACCTACAACATTTTGCCATCCAAAATGTAAAGGGCTGATCTGAGAGGCTGATCAAAAAGAAACATAAGAAAGTCCAAACAAAAGATAGCAATCTCACAACATGATATGCCTCAAGAGCATCATTGCCATGTAAAAAATGAAACATGGTTGAAACTTTTTCCTGTTAGAAACTTTGCCCATATCTGCAGAAAAGTCCATACATCAGTGATCAACAAAGCAGTGCGCATTTCTTCATTCTTGAACAGTCAGAACTACAAAAGCACGGACAAAAATGTCAGAGGGATAACAGAGAGAGGGATGATAGCTACTCAAAGAAAAATGACAGGCAGTACACAGATCGTTTCTAAACCAACCACCGCCACATGTGGCCTCCGAGCTCCAATTCCTTTCCGTCATCGTGAACTCCCTGGTACACATGTGCATCAATTGTTTAAATAGAAGGACTATTTTCTCATTTACTGATTCTGTGTATGTAGCAAGAGAATTACAAAAAGAAACATGTGTGCCTGTGCTATGCATTCATATTATTGTCGCCCAAAATCCACAAAGCATGCTTACGTAAACAGGAACTTAGCGGATCATTGAGGACACTATGTAAACTGGAACTTAGCTTTGATTATTGAGACACATATCAAAATCGAAAGTGATATTGTGTAATATCGAATCTGATAAGTAGGTGGTTAGCAGACATCACAATTCAACTTCCACCCCCCCACACACACACCAAAACATAACCCAAAAGGGAGGAGTTCTAAATTGAAACTTTGTTAATTGAACTATTTTAACAAGCAGATACTTATAATCATAGAGGCTGCATATGACATGTGATCGTTGGCCATGCTCAAGGCACTCGGAACTGGCAATACAGATGGGCTTGTACCTTGATGGAGGTCATGTGAGTTCCCCAAATTGGTCGTCGGCTATGGGTTCATCGTTGGGAGTTGGGACTGGATTGAGATGCAGGACCACATGCTGGCAGCAGCAGCAGGTGAGGAGGGTGGGTGGCCTGGCGATTGGAAACCATGGGATGGGTGGGGGCGGGCGCGAGGATCAGTAGCAGGGGTCCTCCGGTGGTACGCTCAACATCAGATCGGGTAGGGCCGCAACGCCTTAGCCTCCGGCGGCGGCAGCTAACGAGGAGGCAGACGGGTCCCACTTTGGTGCACGAAATTCTGATCGCCGGGGAGGCGGCGGCGCCGGGCGGTGCAAGAGAGACCCAGGGGAGCGTGCGTAGGTGGCGAGGGCCTGAGAGGCAACGGGGACGGTGGGGAGTGCGATGTGTGGTGGAGGTGTGGGGAGGTTTTTTGGAGGCGCCAGAGATCGTGCGATGGTGCGAGGTGTTGTCTTCAATAGCGATGCAAGGAGTTTTTTTGGACTAATTAGCGGCAACATGGGTGCGGGCTGTGGAGAATGCCAACCATGTTTTAGTGCTAAACATTGGAACCGCCTGGATCGTTGGATCAAGCAGTTTGGATGGATGAGATGAATTGGTTCTCCGGCCTCTCGTGCTTTTATAGGGGTAGTAGATGAAGGAAGGAAATATTAGATTCCAATTTCCATTAAGGAAAGTCATGGAACACTTTCATAGAAATAAAATTAAATTATCTTATGAATCTATTATGAGAGCCACTTATGGATTGCCTACCAAAGATGTCAATACCTAGATCTATCCTTGCTTTTATGCCTAGCTAGGGGCGTTAAACGATAGCGCCTGTTGGGAGGCAACCTAATTTTATTTTTATTCCTTGCTTTTTGCTCCTGTTTAGTAATAAATAATTTATCTAGACTCTGTTTTGGTTGTGTTTTTTGTGTTTAATTAGTGTTTGTGCCAAGTAGAACCGTTGGGGAGACTTGGGGAGAGTCTTGTTAATCTTGCTGTAAAAAACAGAAACTTTAGCGCTCACAAGAACTGCTGCCATTTTTATTTGGAAAGTGCTATTTAGTTAATGCTTTTTTGAAGATGATTAATAGATAAATTTCTCACGTCCAGAAATTTATTTTAGAATTTTTGGGGTTCCAGATCTTGCGCTAGCTACAGATTACTACAGACTGTTCTGTTTTTGACAGATTCTGTTTTTCGTGTGTTGTTTGCTTATTTTGATGAATCTATGGCTAGTAAAATAGTTTATAAACCATAGATAAGTTGGAATACATTAGGTTTAACACAAATATAAATAAATAATGAGTTCATTACAGTACCTTGAAGTGGTATTTTGTTTTCTTTCGCTAATGGAGCTCACGAGATTTTCTACTCTAAGTTTTGTGTTGTGAAGTTTTCAAGTTTTGGGTAAGGATTTGATGAATTATGGAACAAGGAGTGGCAAGAGCCTAAGCTTGGGGATGCCCATGGCACCCCAAAGATAATATAAGGACACCAAAAAGCCAAATCTTGGGGATGCCCCGGAAGGCATCCCCTCTTTCGTCTACTTCCATCGGTAACTTTACTTGGAGCTATATTTTTATTCACCATATGATATGTGTTTTGCTTGGAGCGTCTTGTATGATTTGAGTATTTTATTTTTAGTTTACCACAATCATCTTTGCTTTACACAACTTTTGAGAGAGACACACATGATTCGGAAACTGTTAGAATACTCTATGTGCTTCACTTATATCTTTTGAGTTATATAGTTTTGCTCTAGTACTTCACTTATATATTTTAGAGCACGGTGGTGGATTTGCTTTATAGAAACTATTGATCTCTCATGCTTCACTTAGATTATTTTGAGAATCTTAAATAGCACGGTAATTTACTTAAATAATCTTAATATGCTAGGTATTCAAGATTAGTAAGAACTTTCTTATGAGTGTTTTGAATACTAAGAGAAGTTTGATGCTTGATGATTGTTTTGAGATATGGAGGTAGTGATATTAAAGTTGTGCTAGTTGAGTAGTTGTGAAATTGAGAAATACTTGTGTTGAAGTTTGCAAGTCCCGTAGCATGCACATATGGTAAACATTATGTAACAAATTTGAAACATGAGGTGTTCTTTGATTGTCTTCCTTATGAGTGGCGGTCGGGGACGAGCGATGGTCTTTTCCTACCAATCTATCCCCCTAGGAGCATGCGCGTAGTGCTTGGTTTTTGATGACTTGTAGATTTTTGAAATAAGTATGTGAGTTCTTTATGACTAATGTTGAGTCCATGGATTATACGCACTCTCACCCTTCCATCATTGCTAGCCTCTTAGGTACCGTGCATTGCCCTTTCTCACATTGGGAGTTGGTGCAAACTTCGTCGGTGCATCCAAACCCCGTGATATGATACGCTCTTTCACACATAAACCTCATTATATCTTCCTCAAAACAGCCACCATACCTACCTATTATGGCATTTCCATAGCCATTCCGAGATATATTGCCATGCAACTTTCCACCATCCTGTTTATCATGACACGTTCATCATTGTCATCTTGCTTTGCATGATCATGTAGTTGACATCGTATTTCTGGCAAAGCCACTGTTCATAATTCTTTCATAATGTCACACTTGATTCATTGCATATCCTGGTACACCGCCGGAAGCATTCATATAGAGTCATACCTTGTTCTAGTATCGAGTTGTAATCATTGAGTTGTAAATAAATAGAAGTGTGATGATCATCATTTAATAGAGCATTGTCCCAATAAAAAAAGGGAGAAAGGCCAAAAAAAGGAAGGCCCCAAAAAAAAGATAAATGAAAAGGGACAATGCTACTATCTTTTTTCCACACTTGTGCTTCAAAGTAGCACCATGATCTTCATGATAGAGAGTCTCTTGTTTTGTCACTTTCATATACTAGTGGGAATTTTTCATTATAGAACTTGGCTTGTATATTCCAACAATGGGCCTCCTCAAGTGCCCTAGGTCTTCGTGAGCAAGCAAGTTGGATGCACACCCACTAGTTTATTTTGTTGAGCTTTCATACATTTATAGCTCTAGTGCATCCATTGCATGGCAATCCCTACTCCTTGCATTAACGTCAATCGATGGGCATCTCCATAGCCCATTGATTAGCCTCGTTGATGTGAGACTTTCTCCTTTTTGTCTTCTCCACATAACCCCCATCATTATACTCTATTCCACCCATAGTGCTATATCCATGGCTCACGCTCATGTATTGCGTGAAGGTTTATAAAGTTTGAGATTACTAAAGTATGAAACAATTGCTTGGCTTGTCATCGGGTTTGTGCATGATGAGATCATTCTTGTGTGACTAAAATGGAGCATGAGTAGACTATATGATTTTGTAGGGATGAACTTTCTTTGGCCATGTTATTTTGAGAAGACATAATTTTTCAGTTAGTATGCTTGAAGTATTATTATTTCTATGTCAATATTAAACTTTTATCTTGAATCCTTCAGATCTGAATATTCATGCCACAATTAAGAAGAATTACATTGAAATTATGCCTAGTAGCATTCCACATCAAAAATTCTGTTTTTATCATTTACCTACTCGAGGACGAGCAAGAATTAAGCTTGGGGATGCTTGATATGTCTCCAACATATCTATAATTTTTGATTGCTCCATGCTATATTATCTTATGTTTTGGACATTATTGGGCTTTATTATCCACTTTTATATTATTTTTGGGACTAACCTACTAATCGGAGGCCCAGTCCAGAATTGTTGTTTTTTGCCTGTTTTAGGGTTTCGAAGAAAAGGAATATCAAACGGAGTCCAAACGGAATGAAACCTTCGGGAACGTGATTTTTGGAACGAACAAGATCTAGGAGACTTGGACCCTACGTCAAGCAACCAACAGGGAAGCCACGAGGTAGGGGGCGCGCCTACCCCCCCAGGCACGCCCTCCACCCTCATGGGCCCCATGTTGCTCCACCGACGTACTTCTTCCTCTTATATATACCTACGTACCCCCAAACGATCAGATACGGAGCCAAAACCCTAATTCCACCGTTGTAACTTTCTGTATCCACGAGATCCCATCTTGGGGCCATTTCCGGAGCTCCGCCGGAGGGGGCATCGATCACGGAGGGCTTCTACATCAACACCATAGCCTCTCTGATGATGTGTGAGTAGTTTACCTTAGACCTTCGGGTCCATAGTTATTAGCTAGATGGCTTCTTCTCTCTTTTTGGATCTCAATACAAAGTTCTCCCCCTCTCTTGTGGAGATCTATTCGATGTAATCTTCTTCTTGCAGTGTGTTTGCTGAGACCGATGAATTGTGGGTTTATCATCAAGTTTATCTATGAACAATATTTGAATCTTCTCTGAATTCTTTGATGTATGATTGGTTATCTTTGCAAGTCTCTTTGAATTATCAGTTTGGTTTGTCCTACTAGATTGATATTTCTTGCAATGGGAGAAGTGCTTAGCTTTGGGTTCAATCTTGCGGTGTCCTTTCCCAGTGATAGTATTGGCAGCAGGGCACGTATTGTATTGTTGCCATCGAGGATAACAAGATGGGGTTTTCATCATATTGCATGAGTTTATCCCTCTATATCATGTCATCTTGCTTAAAGCGTTACTCTGTTCTTATGAACATAATACTCTAGATGCATGGTGGATAGCGGTCGATGTGTGGAGTAATAGTAGTAGATGCAGGCAGGAGTCGGTCTACTTGTCTCGGACGTGATGCCTATATACATGATCATACCTAGATATTCTCATAACTATGCTCAATTCTGTCAATTGCTCAACAGTAATTTGTTCACCCACCGTAAAATACTTATGCTCTTGAGAGAAGCCACTAGTGAAACCTATGGCCCCTGGGTCTATCTTCATCATATTAATCTTCCAATACTTAGTTATTTTCATTGCTTTTATTTTAATTTGCATCTTTATCATAAAAATACCAAAAATATTATCTTATCATATCTATCAGATCTCACTCTCGTAAGTGACCGTGTAGGGATTGACAACCCCTTATCGCGTTGGTTGCGAGGATTTATTTGTTTTGTGCATGTGCAAGGGACTCGCGCATAGCCTCCTACTGGATTGATACCTTGGTTCTCAAAAACTGAGGGAAATACTTATGCTACTTTGCTGCATCACCCTTTCCTCTTCAAGGGAAAACCAACGCAGTGCTCAAGAGGTAGCAAAATCATCCATAAAACTTGTAGATCACTAAATATGATATGTTTGATTCCTTGCAATAATTTTGCGATATAAAGATGGTGATATTAGAGTCATGCTAGTCGGTAGTTGTGGATTGTAGAAATACTTGTGTTGAAGTTTGTGATTCCCATAGCATGCACGTATGGTGAACCGTTATGTGATGAAGTCGGAGCATGATTTATTTATCGATTGTCTTCCTTATGAGTGGCGGTCGGGGAAGAGCGATGGTCTTTTCCTACCAATCTATCCCCCTAGGAGCATGCGCGTAGTACTTTGTTTCGATAGCTAATAGGCTTTTGCAATAAGTATGTGAGTTCTTTATGACTAATGTTGAGTCCATGGATTATACGCACTCTCACCCTTCCATCGTTGCTAGCCTCTTCTGTACCGTGCTTTTCCCTTTCTCACCTCGAGAGTTGGTGCAAACTTCGCCGGTGCATCCAAACCCCGTGATACGATACACTCTATCACACATAAGCCTCCTTATATCTTCCTCAAAACAGCCACCATACCTACCTATTATGGCATTTCCATACCCATTTAGAGATATATTGCCATGCAACTTCCATCATCATCATATACATGACTTGAGCATTCATTGTCATAGTGCTTTGCATGATCGTAAGATAGCTAGCATGATGTTTTCATGGCTTGTCCGTTTTTTGATGTCATTGCTATGCTAGATCATTGCACATCCCGGTACACCGCCGGAGGCATTCATATAGAGTCATATTTTTTTCTAGTATCGAGTTGTAATATTGAGTTGTAAGTAAATAGAAGTGTGACGATCATCATTATTAGAGCATTGTCCCATGTGAGGAAAGGATGATGGAAGCTATGATTCCCTCACAAGTTGGGATGAGTCTCCGGACTTTACAAAAAAATAAAAGATGCCAAAGAAGACCACAAAAAAGAGGCCAAAGAAGCCCACCAAAAAAGAGAAAAAAGAGAGAAAAATAAAAAAAAAATGAGAGAAAAGAGAGAAGGGACAATGTTACTATCCTTTTACCATGCTTGTGCTTCAGAATAGCACCATGTTCTTCATATAGAGAGTCTCTTGAGTTATCACTTTCATATACTAGTGGGAATTTTAATTTTAGAAATTGGCTTGTATATTCCGATGATGGGCTTCCTCAAATGCACGAGGTCTTCATGAGCAAGCAAGTTGGATGCATACCCACTTAGTTTCCAGTTTGAGCTTCCATACACTTATAGCTCTTAGTGCATCCGTTGCATGGCAATCCCTACTCCTCACATTGACATCAATTGATGGGAATCTCCATAGCCCATTGATTAGCCGCGTTGATGTGAGACTTTCTCACTTTTTGTCTTCTCCACACAACCTCCACCGTCATATTCTATTCCACCTATAGTGCTATATCCATGGCTCACGCTCATGTATTGCGTGAAAGTTGAAAAGTTTTGAGAACATCAAAAGTATGAAACAATTGCTTGGCTTGTCATCGTGGTTGTGCATGATTTGAATATTTTGTGTGGTGAAGATGGAGCATAGCCAGACTATATGATTTTGTAGGGATAACTTTCTTTGGTCATGTTATTTTGAAAAGACATGATTGCTTTATTAGTATGCTTGAAGTATTATTATATTAATGTCAAATGATAGACTATTGCTTTGAATCACTCGTGTATTAATATTCATGCCATGATTAAATTACATGATCAAGATTATGTTAGGTAGCATTCCACATCAAAAAATATCTTTTTACCATTTACCTACTCGAGGACGAGCAGGAATTAAGCTTTGGGATGCTGATACGTCTCCGTCGTATCTATAATTTTTGATTGTTCCATGCCAATATTCTACAACTTTCATATATTTTTGGAAACTTTTTATACTATTTTTGGGACTAACATATTGATCCAGTGCCCAGTGCCAGTTCCTGTTTGTTGCATGTTTTTGTTTCGGATTAAATCCATATCAAATGGAGTCCAAATGGGATAAAAACTGACGGAGATTTTTTTGGAATATATGTGATTTTTGGGAAGAAAAATCAACGCGAGACGATGCCCGAGGGGGCCACGAGGCAGGGGGCGCGCCCTAGGGGGGCAGGCGCGCCATGGGCCCTCGTGGCCACCCCGTAAGGCGGTTGATGCCCTTCTTTCGCGGCAACAAAGCTAATATCTGGATAGAGATCGTGTTAAAATTTCAGCCCAATCGGAGTTACGGATCTCCGGGAATATAAGAAACGGTGAAAGGGCAGAATCTGAGAACGCAGAAACAGAGAGAGACAGAGAGACAAATCCAATATCGGAGGGGCTCTCGCCCCTCCCATGCCATGGAGGCCATGGACCAGAGGGAAACCCTTCTCCCATATAGGGAGAAGGTCAAGGAAGAAGGAGGAGGAGGGGGGCTCTTTCCCCCTCGCTTCCGGTGGCGCCAGAACGCCGCTGGGGGCCATCATCATCACCGCGATCTTCACCAACACCTCCGCCATCTTCACCAACATCTCCATCACCTTCCCCCATCTATCTATAGCTGTCCACTCTCGCGCAACCCGCGGTACCCTCTACTTCAACATGGTGCTTTATGCTTCATATTATTATCCAATGATGTGTTGCCATCCTACGATGTCTGAGTAGATTTTCGTTGTCCTATCGGTAGTTGATGAATTGCTATGATTGATTTAATTTTCTTGTGGTTATGTTGTTGTCCTTTGGTACCCATCATATGAGCATGCGCATGGATCACACCATAGGGTTAGTTGTATGTTGATAGGACTATGTATTGGAGGGCAAGAGTGACAAAAACTTCAGCCTAGCTTAGAAATTTATGCATACGGGGTTGAAGGGGGGTCATTATATCTTAATGCTATGGTTGGGTTTTACCTTAATGAACATTAGTAATTGCGGATGCTTGCTAATAGTTCCAATCATAAGTGCATAGAATTCCAAGTCAGGGATGACATGTTAGCAGTGGCCTCTCCCACATAAAACTTGCTATCGGTCTAGTAAAGTAGTCAATTGCTTAGGGACAATTTCGCAACTCCTACCACCACTTTTCCACACTCGCTGTACTAACTTTATTGCTTCTTTATCTAAACAGCCCCTACTTTTTATTTACGCGCTCTTTATTATCTTGCAAACCTATCCAAAAACACCTACAAAGTACTTCTAGTTTCATACTTGGTCTAGGTAAAGCGAATGTTAAGCGTGCGTAGAGTTGTATCGGTGGTCGATAGAACTTGAGGGAATATTTGTTCTACCTTTAGCTCCTCATTGGGTTCAACACACTTACTGATCGAAATAGGCTACAGTTGATCCCCTATACTTGTGGGTTATCACCCTCCCGTGGTAGCGGGGTCCTATTGGAAACTAAGGGATATTAAGGCCTCCTTTTAATAGAGTACCAGACCAAAGCATTAGCACAGAGTGAATACATGAACTCCTCAAACTACGGTCATCACTGGGAGTGGTCCCGATTATTGTCACTTCGGGGTTGCCGGATCATAACACGTAGTAGGTGACTATAGACTTGCAAGATAGGATCAAGAACTCTCATATATTGATGAAAACATAATAGGTCCAGATCTGAAATCATGGCACTCGGGCCCTAGTGACAAGCATTAAGCATAGGAAAGTCATAGCAACATCAATCTCAGCACATAGTGGATACTAGGGATCAAACCCTAACAAAACTAACTCGATTACATGATAAATCTCATCCAACCCATCACCGTCCAGCAAGCCTACGATGGAATTACTCACGCACGACGGTGAGCATCATGAAATTGGTGATGGAGGAAGGTTGATGATGACGATGGCGACGGATTCCCCTCTCTGGAGCCCCGAACGGACCCCAGATCTGCCCTCCCGAGAGAGTTTAGGGCTTGGCGGCGGTTCCGTATCGTAAAACGCGATGAATCCTTCTCTCTGTTTTTTTCCTCGACGAAAGTGAATATATGGAGTTGATAATAATAAATCTCGGATGACAACACTTTCTCAAAACAATCATAATATGATATAACAAGAAGGTATCTCGCTAGCCCTTTGTGAGACCGCAAAACATAAATACAGAGCACCTTTAAAGATCAAGGACTGACTAGATATTGTAGTTCATGGTAAAAGAGATCCAGTCAAGTCATACTCAATATAAACTAATAGTAATGGATGCAAATGACAGCGGTGCTCTCCAACTGGTGCTTTTTAATAAGAGGATGATGACTCAACATAAAATTAAATAGATAGGCCCTTCGCAGAGGGAAGCAGGGATTTGTAGAGGTGCCAGAGCTTGGTTTTGAAATAGATATGAATAATATTTTGAGCGGTATACTTTCATTGTCAACATAACAACCGAGAGATCTCGATATCTTCCATGCTACACACATTATAGGCGGTTCCCAAACAGAATGGTAAAGTTTATACTCCCCCTCCACCAACAAGCATCAATCCATGGCTTTCTCGAAACAATGAGCGCCTCCAACTAACAAGAGTCCCGGGGGAGTTTTGTTTGCAGTTATTTTCTTTTGATTTGCATAAAGCATGGGACTGGGCATCCCGGTGACCAGTCCTTTTCTCGTGAGTGAGGAGCGGAATCCACTCCTCTTGAGAATAACCCGCCTAGCATGGAATATACAGACGGCCCCAGTTGATACATGAGCTATTCGAGCATACAAAACAGAATGTTTATTTGAAGGTTTAGAGTTCGGCACATACAAATTTACTTGGAACGGTAGGTAGATACCGTATATAGGTAGGTGTGGTGGACTCATATGGAACAACTTTGGGGTTTATGGAATTGGATGCACAAGCAGTATTCCCGCTTAGTACAAGTGAAGGCTAGAAAAAGACTGGGAAGCGTCCAGCTAGAGAGCAACAACAGTCATGAACATGCATTAAAATTAATCAACACCGAATGCAATCATGAGTAGGATATAATGCACCATGAACATAAATATCGTAGAGGCTATCTTGATTTTGTTTCAATTACATGCGTGAACATGTGCCAAGTCAAGCCACTCGAATCGTTCAAAAGAGGATACAACCCTATCATACCACATCACAACCATTTTAATAGCATGTTGGCACGCAAGGTAAACCATTATAAACTCCTAGCTAATTAAGCATGGCATAAGCAACTATAATCTCTAATTGTCATCGCAAACATGTTTATTCATAATAGACTGAATCAGGAATGATGAACTAATCATATTTATAAAAACAAGAGAGGTTGAGTTCATACCAGCTTTTCTCATCTCAATAAGTTCATCATATAATCATCATTATTGCCTTTCACTCGCACGACCAAATAGTGTGGATAATAATAATAGTGCACGTGCATTGGACTAAGCTGGAATATGCAAGCATTCAATTCAAGAGAGAAGACAAGGTAATATGGGCTCTTTTGTCAGATCAACAATAATGCATATGAGAGCCACTTAACATTTTCATTATGGTCTTCTCCTCTCAACCCCCAAAGAACAAGAAAGAAATAAAACTATTTACACGGGAAAGCTCCTAACAAGCAAAAGAGGAACGAGAAATATTTTTGGGTTTTCTTTTTAATTACTACTACAGGCATGGAAAGTAAACTAGCTAAAAGCTACAACTAATTTTTTTTGTTTTTTTCTTAAGGTTTATCAAACACACAAGAAGAAAGCATAAAAAGGAAAATAAACTAGCATGGATGATACAATGAAAAAGCATGAGCACCGACAACTAGCAATGAGTGTGTGAACATGAATGTAATGTCGGTGAGAAATACGTACTCCCCCAAGTAGGCTTTTGGCCTAAGTTGGTCTATGGCCACGGCTGGCCTGACGGATATCCAAGGTTATAGTTGGGGTCGTACTGAGAAGGATCCCCTTGGTGCCACTGGTTGGCGATCTCTTCCAGATTCCATTGATAAACAGACTGCCGGTAAGGATCAAATTGTGGTTCCGGCTCTGGCTCTGTAGCTGGCGTGGGGCTTTGGTAAGCCTGAATGACCTTTGGCAGAACAAGTTACTTGCATGCAGATGAATCAAACAAAAAGGGAGCAGGCAAAGTAATAATCTCAGGTCGAATTTTATCAAATATCAGTTTGTACTTAAGAGCCATTTCCCTATTCTTAACGATAAAATCATGTGCTACCATACTCTTATAGTCTAGAAAAATAGGAGGCAGCAATTTCTCTTCCTTCTCATAATGTCTAATAGGTATGTTAAAATGTGCAGCGAGGCGCGAGGCAGAGATACCTCCAAGGACTGGACCTTTAGTAGGGTTAAGATTTAACCGCTTTGCAACAATAGCGCCCATACTAAATGTGTCATCAGGAAAAAGGCATGGCACAAAATAACAATATCAGGGGAACTAAGGTTGCCACAGTTTCCGCGAGCAATTAAGCATCTACTAGAAAATATTGCAAAGTAACGTAAAACAGGAAAATGTATGCTAGTAATTCTTGCATCAGAAACTTTCCTCGTTTCCCCTACAACAATTGTATCAATAAACCCCTCCACATCGTCACAGTGCGGTTCCTCTACACTGCCCTCAAAAGGGATCAAACAAACCTGACAAAAATCATGAAGTGACATCTCCTTATGCTCATCATATAAATAAAATTCCACCGTAGGTGGTGAGCTTCTAGCATGGAAATGAAAGTTTTGCACAAAGGTATTGGTGAGTAAGAGATACTATTCGTGTTGGTCGTGGAGGAAGGCGGTGAGGCCTGCATTCTCAGCCAACTCATAGAAATCATCATAAATCCCGGTTGCTCTTAAGAATACATCACAGGGCCATTCACACGGCCGGACCTCCGCGGTGCGAGGGAGATTATACTTGGGCTTCTTGTTCTCTTCACTCTGTTTATCCTTCGAGCTTCGGCTCGATGAGCCCCTAAAAAATCTCTTCACCTTTTTCTGAAAATTTCTGAAATTTTTAGTAACTTCAAAATAAAAGTGAACCAAACTCAACAATATTGATAGCAACTACTCCTACAAGTGCCTAGAGGCAATATCATGCATCAAAACTACTTTTGACCACATAAATTTGACATTCAAGCTCAAGAACAGGGTCACCTAAGCAGCAAAAATATGCAATGAATAAAGCACTAGAACAAAAACTAATTGGACCATTGGAGGAGTCACATACCAAGGAACAATCCCCCAAAGCAGTTTTGTGAATGGAGGTTTGAGCAAGGAGATCGAAAATGGCAGCAAGATGAGCTTGGACTCGGGTTTGAGCTGGCTAGTGATGTTTTTTCGAGGAAGAAGGAGTGTGTGGTAGCTGGAATAAGTGGAGGGGAGCCACCATGGGCCCACGAGGCAGGGGGCACGCCCAAGGGGGGTGGGCGCGCCCTGGACCCTCATGGCCAGGTGCTTGCTCCCCCTGCTGTGTTCTCAATGCCAGATATTCTCAAATATTCCAGAAAAAATCATATTTAAATTTCAGGGCATTTGGAGAACTTTTATTTCCAGGGTATTTTTTATTGCATGGATAATTCAGGAAACAGACAAAAATTATTATTTTTTCCTTTATTTAATATAAGTAACAGAAAGTAAAAAGAGGGTATAGAGAGTTGTGTTTTCTAAATTCATCCATCTCATGCTCATCAAAAGGAATCCACTAACAAGGTTGATCAGGTCTTGTTAACAAACTCATTCCGAACAACATGGAACCGAAGAATTTTCGAATAACACTAGGTTACCTCAACGGGGATATGCATGTCCCCAACAATAAGAATATCATATTTCTTCTTGACAGTAGGAAGAGGAAATTCAAAACCTCCAATAGTAATAGTTGAATTTTTTCCAATAGAATTGATACTATGGACCTGAGGTTGTTTCCTCGAAAAGTGTACCATATGCTCATTACCATTAACATGAAAAGTGACATTGCCTTTGGTGCAATCAATAGCAGCCCCTACAGTATTCAAAAAGGGTCTTCAAAGAATAATAGACATACTTTCATCCTCGGGAATATCAAGAATAACAAAGTCCGTTAAAATAGTAACGTTTGCAACCACAACAGGCACATCCTCACAAATACCGACAGGTATAGCAGTTGATTTATCAGCCATCTGCAAAGCTATTTCAGTAGGTGTCAACTTATTCAATTCAAGTCTACGATATAAAGAGAGAGGCATAACACTAACACCGGCTCTAAGATCACATAAAGCAGTTTTAACATAGTTTCTTTTAATGGAGCATGGTATAGTGGGTACCCCTGGATCTCCAAGTTTCTTTGGTATTCCACCCATAAAAGTATAATTAGCAAGCATGGTGGAAATTTCAGCTTCTGGTATCTTTCTCTTATTTGTAACAATATGTTTCATGTACTTAGCATAAGGATTCATGTTAAGCATATCAGTCAAACGCATACGCAAGAAGATAGGTCTAATCATTTCAGCAAAGCGCTCAAAATCCTCATCATCCTTTTTCTTGGATGGTTTAGGCGGAAAAGGCATGGGTTTCTGAACCCATGGTTCTCTTTCTTTATCGTGCTTCCTAGCAAAAAAGTATCTCTTATCATAACATTGATTCTTTGATTGTGGGTTATCAAGGTCAACAGCAGGTTCAATCTCTACTTCATTATTATTGCTAGATTGAGCATCAACATGAACATCATTATTAACATTATCACTAGGTTCATGTTCATTACTAGATTGTGTTTAAGCATCAGAAATAGAAATATCATTGGGATTCTCATGTGTGTCAATAACAGGTTCACTAGAAGCATGCAAAGTCCTATCATTTTTCTTTTTCTTCCTTTTAGAAGGACTAGGTGCATCTATAGTAGTTCTCTGAGAATCTTGCTCAATTCTCTTAGGGTGGCCCTCAGGATACAAAGGCTCCTGAGTCATTTTACCACATCTAGTCATAACTCTAACATTATTATCATTCTTATTATTTAATTCATTGAGCAAATCATTCTGAGCTTTAAGTACTTATTCTACTTGAGTGGTAACCATAGAAGCATGTTTACTAATAAGTTTAAGTTCACCTTTAACACTAGCCATAGAATCACTCAAGTGTTCAATCATATAAGCATTATGTTTCAATTGTCTACCCCTTTTCTTCGGAGGTAAATTCAATAGAATACCTTTTTCTTCAATAGGAGGTAAATTCTTAACATCTTCAGCTTTAATACCTTTTTCTTTCATAGATTTCTTTGCCTCTTGCATATCTTTAGGACTAAGAAATAGAATACCCCTTTTCTTAGGAGTTGGCTCAGGAGTTGGTTCATGAAGTGTCCAATTATTTTCATTAGTTAACATATTATTCAATGGAATTTTAGCTTGATCAACTGTTCTTTCCCTGAAAACACAACCAACACAACTATCCAGGTAATCTTTGGAAGCATCGGTTAGTCTATTATAAAAGATATCAAGTATTTCATTTTTCTTGAGAGGATGATCAGGAAAAGCATTAAGTAATTGGAGAAGCCTCCCCAAGCTTGTGGGAGACTCTCTTCTTCAATTTGCACAAAATTATATATCTCCCTTAAAGCAGCTTGTTTCTTATGAGCGGGGAAATATTTAGCAGAGAAGTAGTAAATCATATCCTGGGGACTACGCACACAACCAGGATCAAGAGAATTAAACCATATCTTAGCATCACCCTTTAATGAGAATGGAAATAATTTAAGAATATAATACTAGCGAGTTTTCTCATCATTAGTGAACAGGGTAGCTATATCATTTAATTTAGTAGATGTGCCATAATAGTTTCAGATTCGTAGCCATAGAAAGGATCAGATTCAACCAAAGTAATTAACTCAGGATCAACAGAGAAATCATAATCCTTATCAGTAACAAAGATAGGTGAAGTAGCATAAGCGGGATCATATTTCATTCTAGCATTCAAAAGTTTTTTGTTTTAGCTTAGCTAAAAGTTTCTTAAGATCACTTCTATCATTGCAAGCAAGAAAGTCTCTAGCAGTTTCTTCATCCATAACATAACCCTCAGGAACAACAGGCAATTCATATCTAGGGGAGAATCTTCATCATCACTTTCATCAATATTATCAGTTTCAATAATTTCATTCTCTCTAGCCCTAGTAAGTTGTTCATCAAGAAATTCACCAAGTGGCACAGTAGTATCAAGCATAGAAGTAGTTTCATCATAAGTATCAAGCATAGCAGAAGTGGCATCATCAATAACATGCGACATATCAGAATTAATAGCAGAAGTAGTTCAAGGTGTCAGAAGTTTACTCAAAACAGAAGGTGAATCAAGTGCAGAGCTAGATGGCAGTTCCTTACCTCCCCTCGTAGTTGAGGGTTAAATCTTGGTTCTTGGATCTTTCAAGTTCTTTATAATGATAAGCAGATATAAATCCCAAGTGACTCAAAGAATAGAGCTATGCTCCCCGGAAACGGCGCCAGGAAATAGTCTTGATAACCCACAAGTATAGGGGATCGCAACAGTTTTCGAGGGTGGAGTATTCAACCCAAATTTATTGATTTGACACAAGGGGAGCCAACGAATATTCTCAAGTATTAGCAGCTGAGTTGTCAATTCAACCACACCTGGAAACTTAATATCTGCAGCAAAGTGTTTAGTAGCAAAGTAATATGATAGTAGTGGTAACGATAGCAAAAGGTAATGGTAGCAAAAGTGATATTTTTGGGTTTTGTAGTGATTGTAACAGTAGCAGCGGAAAAGTAAATAAGCGAAGAACAATATAGGAAAAGCTCGTAGGCATTGGATCGGTGATGGAGAATTATGCCAGATGTGATCGATCATCTAACAGTCATAACCTAGGGTGACACAGAACTAGCTCCAGTTCATCAATGTAATGTAGGCATGTATTCCGAATATAGTCATACGTGCTTATGGAAAAGAACTTGCATGACATCTTTTGTCCTACCCTCCCGTGGCAGTGGGGTCCTATTGGAAACTAAGGGATATTAAGGCCTCCTTTTAATAGAGTACCGGACCAAAGTATTAACACATAGTGAATACATGAACTCCTCAAACTACGGTCATCCCCGGGAGTGGTCCCGATTATTGTCACTTCGGGGTTGCCGGATCATAATACATAGTAGGTGACTATAGACTTGCAAGATAGGATCAAGAACTCTCATATATTGATGAAAACATAATAGGTTCAGATCTGAAATCATGGCACTCGGGCCCTAGTGACAAGCATTAAGCATAGCAAAGTCATAGCAACATCAATCTCAGAACATAGTGGATACTAGGGATCAAACCCTAACAAAACTAACTTGATTACATGATAAATCTCATCCAACCCATCACCGTCCAGCAAGCCTATGATGGAATTACTCACGCACGGCGGTGAGCATCATGAAATTGGTGATGGAGGAAGGTTGATGATGACGATGGCGACGGATTCCCCTCTCCGGAGCCCCGAACGGACTCCAGATCAACCCTCCCGAGAGAGCTTAGGGCTTGGCGGCGGCTCCATATTGTAAAACGTGATGCATCCTTCTCTCCGATTTTTTCCTCGAGAAAGTGAATATATGGAGTCAGGGTTGAGGTCGGTGGAGCATTAGGGGGCCCACGAGGCAGGGGCGGGCCCAGGGGGTAGCGCGCGCCCCCACCCTCGTGAACAGCTGGAGGCCCCCTGACGTGGATCTTCCTTCCAGTATTTTTTATATATTCCAAAACAATTCTCCGTTTATTTTCAGGTCATTCCGAGAACTTTTATTTCTGCACAAAAATAACACCATGGCAATTCTGCTGAAAACAGCATCAGTCCGGGTTAGTTCCATTCAAATCATGCAAGTTAGAGTCCAAAACAAGGGCAAAAGTGTTTGGAAAAGTAGATACGACGAAGACGTATCAGTAGTCTAGATATGCTACTAGGTGAGCAACCTATATGACGCAACAACAACAAGCACACAAGCAAGCAAGGGAAGCAACACAATATAAGCTTGCACAAGTAAAGGTACGAGATAACTAAGAGTGGAGCCGGTGGAGACGAGGATGTGTTACTGAAGTTTCTTCCCTTTGAGAGGAAGTACGTCTTCTTTGGAGCGGTGTGGAGGCACAATGCTCCCCAGGAAGCCACTAGAGCCACCGTATTCTCCTCACGCCCTCACACAATGTGAGATGACGTGATTCCACTATTGGTGCCCTTGGAGGCGGTGACCGAACCTTTACAAACAAGGTTGGGGCAATCTCCACAACTTAATTGGAGGCTCCCAACGACACCATGAAGCTTCACCACAATGGAATATGGCTCTGCGGTGACCTCAACAGTCTAGGGTGCTCAAACACCCAAGAGTAACAATATCTGCAAGGGATTAGTGGGGGAATCAAATTTCTCTTGGTGGAAGTGTAGATCGGGGCCTTCTCAACCAATCCCTAGAAAATCAACAAGTTTGATTGGCTAGGGAGAGAGATCAGGCAAAAATGGAGCTTTGAGCATTAATGGAGCTTGGGAAGGGAAGAGGTGGTCAACTCAGAGAAGAAGACTCCTCTTAAATAGTGTTAGGAAAAATCCAACCGTTATCCACTTACCCAGCCCGCGACATGCGGTACTACCGCAAGGGCCCGCAGTACTACCGTGGGGCACTACGGTACTACCGCTTGCGTGTCAGGAGCTAGACCAGCCCTGTTGGATTGAAGCAAAGAGCGGTAGAACCGCTGGGGCGGTACTACCGCTCGCCCTTGCAGTACTGCCGCAAGGCAGGGTTTGTGTGGGCTGGCACTACAAGAAATATGCTCAATTGTGACCTTCTGGCAGTGACCGTGGAAGAAATCGTCATAAATCTATGACCATTTCGATCCAATTGGTCGTGGCCTGTTTAGGAGAGTCGAAACCATAAACCATAGTGACTATTTTGGTCAAAAAGGTCTTGCCTTACACAAAATGGTCATAAGCAGACAACAATGGTCGACAGCCTTATTTCTAGCTGATTATGACCAATCCAGATGGTCATGGTGTTGTAACATGGATGACTGGACGTCCACATCATCAATTTTACCTATGTGTCGTATCATTTTGGCTTATGTGTCGGTTGTAGCGTCACTCCGTCCATAGATTGATTTATTGACTAAACTGGGTCTACATTTACAGACGAGGCCAACTAACACAGTACAAATGACATGTGGGACCCGTCCCACAAAGGTGAATAAAGCAGAAAAAGGCGAAAAATCACTTTGGCTCATAGTTGTATATGCACCCATTGTCTAAATACATATTTTAAAAAGTTAAAAAAATTCGAGAAAAAATCCCACGTGTAAATCCGAACACTATATGTGTGTGCATCAAGTTTCAATGAAAAATGACATTTTTTGTGACTTGTGTAAAAAAAGACAATTTTCGATGCTTGATTACAGCTATCAGAAGCCATTTTTAATCTTTTTTACACATGCAGCAAAAGTGCCCTTGTTCATCGTAATTTTGTGTGCGAACATAGAATGTCCAGATGTACATGCAAGATTTTTTCTATACATATTTCATAATAGGTGTATCTACATCTAAGATCCAAAATGCTACTCTCAAAGAAAAAAAAGGACCCGTCCCACAAAGGTGAATAAAGCAAAAAAGAAAGGCCACCGCGCCAAAACGCCACTCTCAAAGAAAAAAAGGACCCGTCCCACAAAGGTGAATAAAGCAAAAAAGAAACCACAGTACGTGATTCGAACTAGCTACTAGTCGAGTTCGCCTAAGGAGACAAACCACCACACCGTAACAAAGACACTGGTACATTCTCGCCCGTAACCTATTTAATGGGTAGGTCGAGTGGGCTTGGGCCTTGGTGGGACAAGGGCACCTTTTTTCTTTTATATTTTTCGTCTGCCGAGTGGGCCAACTATTGGGCCGCGGCTTGTTTTTTGGTCTGTTTTTTGTTCGTTCATTCTGTTTTTACTTTTGTTTATTATTTATACTTCCAATTATTCTATATATATATATATTGAAAAACAAATTTCACATAAAACGTTTGAAAAAATGTTAACCAAGCATTTGAAAATCTTACATATGTACAAAAAATATACAATGTGTGTGGCAAAAGTTCATCATGTATTTAAAAATGTTAATCGAGCATTTAAAAAATGTTAAACAATTATAAAAAATGTAAATCAAGCATTTGAAAATGTTAAAATGTGTAAATAAAAAAATATTAATCTTGTATTTAAAAAACATTTAAATGTTGTATATAAAAATGTTGACTATGTATTCAAAAAGTTCTAACCAAGCACTTGAAATTGTTAATTGTGTATAAAAAATTGTGTCTCATGTATAAGAAAAATGTATACAGAAAATATACAATGTGTGTGAACAATGTCAATCTTGTATTTAGAAAATGTTAAAGCAAGCATTTGAAAAAAAATGTTAAACAAGTATTTAAAAGAAAAATGTAGAATGAAAACCAACATTCAACATTCATTATTTTGAGCCCAGCTTCAACATATCTCAGCCACCCAACCCAAACCCTAGCAACCCAATCCGGATCTCTCTCCCCCTCACTTCGCCCTGTTGCCGCCCCTCCTCCCCCCTCCCAGTCACTCCCCTTTGCTCTCCCGCAGCAGATCGAGCGCGTCGGCGCTGGTGTTCGCCGCCTCCTTCCTGAGGCTGCCGTCCTGCATGTCCAAGTAGCAGAAGCGCAATAGGGTGGACGCCATCACCACCTCCACGTCCCCGGCCTCCTTCCGCGACGCATCCCACAGCGGCGCCTGCTGACCGCCCTCGCGGCTGGCTGCTTGCGCGACGACGATGGCGGCCTCGTCTTCCCCGGAGGCCGCGGTGCCTCAAGGCTGACCTGGTGCCCCCTCCTCGCCCTTCCGCCGCCTCTGAGCTGGGGTTCGGTTTGCGTGCAATGGCGGTGGCGTACGAGGCGAACAAGCCGCTGGTGGTCGAGGACGTGTAGGTGGCGCCGCCACTGGCCGGTGAGTCTGCGTCAAGGTCCTCTCCACTGTGTTCTGCCACACCGTCTACTACACCTGGAGCGGCAAGGTCTGTCACCCCCCCATCCTCCTCGCCCTGCGCTTCCTCGAATCTAGGTTTCAATGGCCGCGGTTTCCCAGGGCCTGTAGCCAGCACTGGCACTGTTGCTAGTCACCACCTCCCCCAACCCCAGCAACTTATCCTTGGATTTTCCCTATCGTCAATGTTATTCCACTGTGTCAATGGTTGCGATGAGACTGAGTAATTCGGGATTAATTGACTTCCATGTAGCTTTGTACGAGTTGTTCCTCATAGTGTCGGGTTGGGTGTAGAGTGAATTGACAGGATGTACAGTAGAAAATGTTTGTGCAAATCTGAAAGCCTACTGCATGTTGTAGAGATTTACTAGAATTTGTGTTCGTGTCATGAAAGGATTTCTTTTGCTATGCAGGATCCCGAGGGCCTCTTTCCTTGCATTCTTGGTGACAAGGCTGCTGGGTAAGCCCACAGATTTGTCTGATTTCAGGTATTATCATCCATATCTAAAGATAACTGTGCCCTGATAAGTTTGCCTCCATAGCTGCTGATAGAATTGTTGAGAGTGTCGGTGAAGGAGAGACCGACGTGCAGCCAGGGGGACTGCAAGATGTGCACTAAGTAAGGATCCGATCTGATTGGGCTCTGCTCGTGCTCGTGGTAGATAGTATGGTCTGTCACATGCCTAGCAAGATTCTCTTGTTGATTCGTATTTTATAGGTTAGTTTATTTCCATATTTATATGCATGCCACCTTGTTGTGATTAAATAGGTTAGTCTATTTCCATATTTCTAAAATATACTCTACTTACTATTCAGAGTTGATTGCAAATTAGTTCTGGTGCCTCTGCAGTGGAGTAGAGTGTGGGGAGCCAAGTAGAAAATAAGATTTATCTCTTTCAATTCATTTAATTTTCTTACTAAAATTAGGTGGCTGCCTTGATACAGTATTATACAGTTGGTCTGCCCCAACTCTGTTGAACTGAAAGATTGGGAGTTAGCTTTTAGCTGCCATCTAGCTCTTTAAATTGAGTTAATTTGCTTACGGAAATTAGGTTGATGCCTTGATGTATTGTTTTCTTGATATGTTTGATGTTCATCCATCGCCCATATTTACTAGCACACCAGATAGAAATCGTGACCGATGCCACTCAATAGAATTTCCTAGACATTTTATTGGATCGTCAGATGGTTGGGGTGGCAGGGTGTGTTTGGCTAACAAATTGCATTGGAATTATATTCTTCATCGCCTAATGTTCTTCTTGCTGATAATAGGGCCTATAGATAGCAATTTATTTTCCTAGTGGTTACTTATGCTTATTGTGTCTCATGCTGAAAGAAAATGCGCAATGAGCTTGTTTGACTTTTTTTATGCTTGTAGTATACTTGATCAGGGTAGTGTTGTTTCCTGTGATCTTTCTTATCATTTGCTAGTGGTATGCTTCAAGATGAAACATTTTAAAACCCAAACTACTGTAAATAAGCGTTCTGCATCTTGAGGATTAAGTATTCATGATATGTCAATAGTGTAGTTGATCCTCACTATTGCTAAATGCCATTGCTTGATATGATATAAGTATGAGCACTTAACCATTGTACAGTTGTTTGCATATTTTTTTAGTATTTTTTTATAAATGACGATAGTTTGCGCAAGATGTACACATGTTAATTTTTTTTACTTGAATCTGTTATGCCCTTGATTTTTTACTTAGCTTGACCAAGAACAACAACATCCTTGATGTTTACTAACCCCCACCTCGCTCTTGCTCTCTCAGACCCGAAGGAGCCCGTATGGAAGGCACCTCCTCTCCAGGCGGTGAGAGCGTTGAGGGGTCATGGGTGCAGCTAATGGCCATGTCTGTGGCCGTGCCTGCCATGACCCTCTCTACAAGGGCACAGCCAGGAAGAAGCTCAGCAACCAGATCGTCGTCCACTCCAAGTGGAGGGGACAACTCAAGCGATAGTAAGTTTCTAGTATTCTCTAATGTGTTGATGTGGCTTGTTTACCTCATCCTTGTTACACTTGATTTCCTTATATGATTTCTGCTCGACGGATCTGATAGAGATGATTCGTTCAAAGTAGTACAGTATGTGATTCCTGTTTTATTATAGTTTTTTTGTTTGTCCCGGTCCTCTGTTGCATGGCTGCTATTTTCCCTTTCCTAATCGCATTGCACATTCATTTTTGGTACTGGAAATGCGATAGTATACATGCAATTTCAGTTCCTATAGTAGTCCAGCAGGCATTGCTTTGTCGTTGGACACTGGTAATTAAGAGAGGGCATTTTATGCTCTTTGATTAATTGTCTAGTGATTGCCTGAAGCATCTATCTTCCCAGCTTTCGGAATGGAGAAACTCGTGTCATTTCATATATGATCTGAATGAAATGTCTAGGACTTGCGGCAGTTTATCTGATATTGTATACTGTACTAAAGAAACAACATAAGCGCTCCTGAAACGTACTAAGTTCTTCTCTGCTCCACGTTCCCATTTAAGCTACATCCTTGAGTTAAATTTCAACAATGGTTTGTTTTGCATTCTTACTTGTTTAGTAAACCTTGTGCCATGCTTATTTCATGTAGCTAACAGTAACTTGCAAAAAATAATAATTAGCAAGTAAGATTTGTTCTGCTTGTCTGCTACAAAGTTTTCAAATAACTACTACTTAATTAGTAGCATGTAGTCTGGATATACAAAAGCATGTGTTTTCCAGCCCATGTAGCAATCATTGCTAGTCTGTATTGAGCAAACAATGCACCGCGTTGTAGCTAGCCGCACGCGGTAGCCGCCGCACGAGACGCTGTTGTGCGTCATGTGAAGTATAGATTTTTCCCATCTTTTTTTTAAATGTCAGGTGTTGTATTAGTATTATGATGTTATCTTCTTAAATTGCTGCTACTAGGAAATCTATTCTTGAATAGTTTTCTTATAAAGTTTCCTAGTCATTCAGAACCAACTGCAATATATTGATGGACATAGTACTCTGCTCATGTGTACATCTTTCTTTAAATGTCAGGCTGACATGGAAAGTGCTATGGGAAAAGAGGTACCAAAAGGTGGAGAACCAAGAGTGATGCTGTTATTGTTGCTGACATTCTCACTAAAGAATGTCCCTCCAGCACATTCCTTCACTGGTTGTGTTGTTTTGGTTGGTGCCATCTTATGTTACTGGTTACTAGTGCACAATATGGACATGACCATATTATGAACATTGGTTTTGTTATTTTGTTTGGTGCATCTTATGAACCTATGGTGTAAAGATAATGCTGGGCCTAAGTTATTGAAATCCTAGAGAATTATATTATTATTGTCATTATATTCTCCTTTGTTGGTTGACTGCCAAATTGTGCAATGTATTTTTCTTTTTGAGATACTGTTGGTTGTTGTTGGTCACCCTTCAATAAGGGCTGGACTGAAAATACGAAATTGTGTTAGTGGGCTGGACCGTTTCAAGGCCCTTTGACAGAAAAAAAAACAAAATGTTTTTGTTGGGTAGATAAAAGGGCTGGCCCAATTAATGATGGATTAAATAAATTGGTTGCACAACTCACCCCAAGAACTGATCTGTTGGGCTTGGCCCATGCTTGTGGCCCAAAAGTAAATTTAAAAGTGGGCTGAATTATTGGGCTCAACCCATTAAAACAACTGATTTGGACTGATCCTACATGGCATCCATGTCATCGCATGTGCCACGTTGGCTCGGCCACATCAGATCCTACGTGGTCTAGGCTCATTAGTAATGACCATAATTTTGGTCAAAGATTTAATGACCTAAATTTTGGTCAAGGGTGGCCATGACGAAAATTCCGGAAAAGGTCACGTTTGTTCGTTCTTGACGGCCAACTATTGACCTTCTGAATTTGGTCAAAAAAGTTCAATAAATGAAAGCAATGACGAATTAACAACAAAAATGGGGAGTCATAATTGGCCATATTTCTTGTAGTGTGGGAAGGCATGGACAAATAAAAATACATACATGGCTACTTCCGCTGAGTTTCGATCTGTGCAAAAATCCGACATGGTACTACCGCAACCAGGAAGCGGTACTACTGCGTAGGGCGCGGATGTAAAAAATTACATCCGCCCCTACTTCCGCTCGTGTTGCTGTGCCCGGCCTTAGGCCATGGTACTACCGCGCCCGGGGAGCGATACTACCGCAAGGGCCTGTGGTACTACCGCAACCCCGGCCGGTACTATCGTGGGCCTCTGCAGTACTACTGCTCCCATGAGCAGTACTACCGCATGCCATAGCACAACAATCACTAGGAGTCCTTGATTTTGTAGAGACACGGATAAACGATGGTTGCTCCAAAGAGGCAAAGGAAAGGTGGTGCAAAAGGAACAGACGTGTACGTGATGATTCCACCCAAACCTTTCCAAAGTGGACCCCCTCTTAATACTACGTCTTTCCTATGACTCAAATCCACCAAAAAGAAACGTAGGGAAAACTCTGTCTTCACTAGATTCCGAGGGGCAACGAATAGTCTTGTGCCTAAATCATGAGATATCTGAAATGCTCAATGCACACGATTAGTCTGCAAATGCATTGTCATCAATCACCAAAATCACTTAGGGATAAATATGCCCTTACAAAGTGTTTCACCACGTGGTTGATGTAGTCGAACTTCTTCGTGCTTCAACTGATCAAGTACCGAACGCACGACACCTCCGTGTTCTGCGCACGTTCAGCTCAGTTACGTCCCTCGCCTTCTTGATCCAGCAAGACGTCGAGGTAGTAGATGAGTTTTGTCAGCACGACAGCATGGTGACGGTGATGGTGAAGTGATCTCCGCAGGGCTTCGCCGAAGCACTACGAAAATATGACCGGTGGTGTAAACGGTGGAGGGGGGCGCCGCACACAGCTAGGCAATTGTCTGGGGTGTGCTAGGCGCCCCCTCATCATATATATAGGTGGGAGGGAGAGGGGAGAGGTCATGGGGCGCCCCAAGTAGGACCGAATCCTACTTGCGCTCCTGTCCTTGGCCGTGCCCCCCTGCCATGTTTGTCGGAGGGGGAAGGAAAGAAATGGGGAGAGGGAAGGAAGGGGGAATCCTATTCCACTCTTTCCTTTCCCTTCCCCTCGTTCCTTCTCCTCCTAGGCCGGCCCATATGGGGGGCGCACCGGCCCCTTGTGACTGGTGCGTTTTGAAGGAAATATGCCCTAGAGGCAATAATAAAGTTGTTATTTATATTTCCTTATATCTTGATAAATGTTTATTATTTATGCTAGAATTGTATTAACCGAAAACTTAGTACATGTGTGAATACATAGACAAACAGAGTGTCCCTAGTATGCCTCTACTTGACGAGCTCGTTAATAAAAGATGGTTAAGTTTCCTGACCATAGACATGTGTTGTCATTTGATGAACGGGATCACATCATTAGAGAATCATGTGATGGACAAGACCCATCCTTTAGCTTAGCATAATGATCATTCAGTTTTATTGCTATTGCTTTCTTTATGACTTATACATGTTCCTCTGATTATGAGATTATGCAACTCCCGAATACCGGAGGAACACCTTGTGTGCTATCAAACGTCACAACATAACTCGGTGATTATAAAGATTCTCTATAGGTTTCTCCGATCGTGTTTGTTGAGTTGGCATAGGTCGAGATTAAGATTTGTCACTCCGTGTATCGGAGAGGTATCTCTGGTCCCTCTCGGTAATGCACATCACTACAAGCCTTGTAAGCAATGTGACTAATGAGTTAGTTACGGGATGAATGAGTTAGTTACGGGATGATGCATTACAGAATGAGTAAAGAGACTTGCCGGTCACGATATTGAACTAGGTATGATGATACCGACGATCAAATCTCGAGCAAGTAACATACCAATGACAAAGGGAACAACATATGTTGTATGCGGTTTGACCGATAAAGATCTTCGCAGAATATGTAGGAACCAATATGAGCATCCAGGTGCTGCTATTAGTTATTGACTGGAGATGTGTCTTAGTCATGTCTACTTAGTTCTCGAACCCGTAGGGTCTGCACACTTAACGTTCGATGACGATTTGTATTATGAGTTATGTGATTTGATGACCGAAGTTTGTTCGGAGTCCTGGATGAGAACACGGACATGACGAGGAGTATCAAAATGGTCGACAGGTAAAGATCGATATATTGGAAGGTTATATTCGGACATCAGAATGGTTCCGAAGTGTTTCGGGTATTTTTCGGAGTGCCGGGAGGTTACCGGAACCCCCCTGGGGAAGTAGTGGGCCCTAATGGGATTTAGTGGAAAGGAGAGAAGGGCCTCAAGGGCTGGCTGCCCCCCCCCCCATGGCTAGTCCGAATTGGACTAGGAGGGCGGTGCCACCCTCTTTCCTTCTCCCCTCTTCCTCCTTCCCTCCTTCTCCTTGTTGGAATAGGAAAGGCGGAAGGGGGGGGAACGAATCCTACTTGGACCGGGAGTCCAAGTAGGACTCCCCCCTTGGCGCGCCCCCCTTGGGCCGGCCTCCTCTTCCTCCCTCCTTTATATACATGGGAGGGGGCACCCCAAAGGCACACCAAATCTTATCTTAGCCGTGTGCGGTGCCCCTCCACAGTTACACACCTCGGTCATATCGTCATAGTGCTTAGGCGAAGCCCTGCGTCGGTAACTTCATCATCACCGTCACCACGCCTTTCGTGCTGAAAAAACTCTCCCTCATCCTCAACTGGATCAAGAGCTCGAGGGATGTCATCATGCTGAACGTGTGCTGAACACAGAGGTGCCGTATGTTCGGTACTTGGATCGGTTGGATCGTGAAGACGTTCGACTACATCAACCGCGTTACTAAACGCTTCCACTTTCGGTCTACGAGGGTACGTGGACACACTCTCCCCGCTCTTTGTGATGCATCTCCTAGATAGATCTTGCGTTATCGTAGGTAATTTTTTTGAAATACTGCGTTCCCCAACATGTTTGCCCTCTTGGCCCATAAGGTCCATATCTTTTGCCGGGGGTGCCCGAAACCCCTTCCGGTGACCCGATAAGTACCTGGTACCCCCGAAACACTTCCGGTGTCCGAATACCATCGTCCTATATATCAATCTTTACCTCTCGACCATTTAGAGACTCCTCGTCATGTCCGTGATCTCATCCGAGACTCTGAACAACATTCGGTCACCAAATCACATAACTCATATAGTACTATATCGTCATCGAACGTTAAGCGTGCGGACCCTACAAGTTCGAGAACTATGTAGACATGACCAAGACACCTCTCCAGTCAATAACCAATAGTAGAACCTGGATGCCCATATTAGATCCTACATATTCTACGATGATCTTTATCGGTCGAACCGTTATGACAACATACGTAATTCCCTTTGTCTATCGGTATGTTACTTGCCCAAGATTCGATCGTCGGTATCTTCATACCTAGTTCAATCTCATTTCCGACAAGTCTCTTTGCTCATTCCATAATACATCATCTCGTGATGAACTCCTTAGTCGTTTGCTTGCAAGCTTATGATGTGTATTACCGTGAGGGCCCAGAGATACCTCTCCAATACTCGGAGTGACAAATCCTAATCTCGATCTATGCCAACTCAACAAACACCTTCAGAGATACCTATAGAGAATCTTTATAATCACCTAGTTACTTCCGATGTTTGATAGCACACAAGGCATTCCTCCGGTATCCGGGAGTTGCAAAATCTCATAGTCGAAGGAATATGTATTTGACATGGACAAAGCAATAGCAATAAAAATGAATGATCATTATGCTAAGCTAACAGATGGGTCTTGTCCATCACATCATTCTCCTAATGATGTGATCCCGTTATCAAATGACATCACATGTCCATGGTTAGGAAACCTTAACCATCTTTGATCAACGAGCTAGTCTAGTAGAGGCTCACTAGGGACATAATATTTTTTTATGTATTGACACATGTATTTAGGTTTCCGATCAATACAATTCTAGCATGAATAATAAACCTTTATCATGAATAAGGAAATATAAAATAACAACTTTATTATTGCCTCTATAGCATATTTCCTTCAGTCTCCCACTTACATTAGAGTCAATAATCTAGATCACATCACCATGTGATTTAACACCCATAGTTCACATCGCCATGTGACCAATACCCAAAGAGCTTACTAGATTAAATAATCTAGTTCACATTGCCATGTGATTAAGACCCAAGGAGTACTAAGGTGTGATCATGTTTTTCTTGTGAGAGAAGTTTAGTCATCGGGTATGTCACATTCAGATCTGTATGTATTTTGCAAATTTCTATGTCTACAATGCTCTGCCTGGAGCTACTCTAGCTAATTGCTCCCACTTTCAATATGTATCCAGATTGAGACTTAGAGTCATCTGAATTGGTGTCAAAACTTGCATCGACGTAACTCTTTATGACGAACTCTTTATCACATCCATAACCAAGAAATATTTCCTTAGTCCTCTAAGGATAATTTTGACCGCTGTCTAGTGATCTACTCCTAGATCACTATTGTGCCTCTTGCCAAACTCATGGAAAGGCACATAATAGGTCTGGTACATAGCATGGTATATTTTATAGAACCTATGGTTGAGGCATAGGGAATGACTTTCATTCTCTCTCTATCT
Organism: Triticum aestivum; assembly: GCF_018294505.1. Lineage (NCBI taxonomy): Eukaryota > Viridiplantae > Streptophyta > Magnoliopsida > Poales > Poaceae > Triticum > Triticum aestivum. Next base: position 73,250,893 of record NC_057797.1, read on the forward strand.
TCTGCCGTGGTCGGGTTTTGAGTCTTACTCAACTTCATACCTTGTAACACAGGCAAGAACCCTTTGTTTGACTGATCCATTTTGAACTTCTTCAAAACTTTGTCAAGGTATGTGCTTTGTGAAATTCCTATTAAGCGTCTCGATCTATCCTTATAGATCTTGATGCCCAATATGCAAGTAGCTTCACCGAGGTCTTTCGTTGAAAAAAAATCTTATTCAAGTATCCTTTTATGCTATCCATAAATTCTATATCATTTCCAATCAATAATATGTCATCCACATATAATATCAGGAATGCTACAGAGCTCCCACTCACTTTCTTGTAAATACAGGCTTCACCGAAAGTCTGTATAAAACCATATGCTTTGATCACCTCATCAAAGCGTATATTCCAACTCCAAGATGCTTGCACGAGTCCATAGATGGATTGCTGGAGCTTGCACACTTTGTTAGCACATTTAGGATCGACAAAACCTTATGGTTGGATCATATACAACTCTTCATTAAGAAGTCCATTAAGGAATGCGGTTTTGACGTCCATTTGCGAGATTTCATAATCATAAAATGCGCCAATTGCTAACATGATTTGGACGGACTTAAGCATCGCTACGAGTGATAAAGTCTCATCGTAGTCAACCCCTGAACTTGTCGAAAACCTTTTGCGACAAATCGAGCTTTATAGACAGTAACATTACCATCAGCGTCAGTCTTCTTCTTGAAGATCCATTTATTCTCTACGGCTTTCCGATCATCGCGCAAGTCCACCAAAGTCCACACTTTGTTCTCATACATGGATCCTATCTCAGATTTCATGGCCTCAAGCCATCTCTCGGAATCAGGGCTCATCCTAGCTTCTTCATAGTTCGTAGGTTTGCCTTGGTCTAATAACATGACTTCCAGAATAGGATTACTGTACCACTCTGGTGCAGATCGTGCTCTGGTTGACCTACGAGGTTCGGTAGCAACTTGATCTGAAGTTTCATGATCATTATCATTTGCTTCCTCTCTAGTTGGTGTAGGCATCACGGGAACAGATTTCTCTAATGTGCTACTTTCCAATTCAAGAGAAGGTACAATTACCTCATGAAGTTCTACTTTCCTCCCACTCACTTATTTCGAGAGAAACTCCTCTAGAAAGGACCCATTCTTAGCAACAAAGATCTTGCCTTCGGATCTGTGGTAGAAGGTGTACCCAATTGCTTCCTTACGGTATCCTATAAAGATGCACTTCTCCGATTTGGGTTCCAACTTATCTGGCTGAAGTCTTTTGACATAAGCATTACATCCCCAAACTTTAAGAAACGACAACTTAGGTTTCTTGCCAAATCACAGTTCATACGGTGTCGTCTCAACGGATTTAGACGGGAATGTGAATGCAACTGTCACTAATGCATAACCCCAAAACGATAGTAGTAAATCGGTAAGAGACATCATAGAATGCACCATATCCAATAAAGTATAGTTGCGACGTTCGGACACACCATTATGATGTGCTGTTCCAGGTGGCCTGAGTTGTGAAACTATTCCACATTGTTTAATGAAGGCCAAACTCATAACTCAAATATTCACATCCGTGATCAGACCGTAGAAACTTTATTTTCTTGTTACGATGATTCTCCGCTTCACTATGAAATTCTTTGAACTTTTCAAATGTTTCAGACTTATGTTTCATTAAGTAGATATACCCATATCTGCTTAAATCATCTATGAAGGTCAGAAAATAACAATATCTGCCGTGTGCCTCAACACTCATCGGACCGCATACATCAGTATGTATTATTTCCAATAAGTCATTGGTTCGCTCTATTGTTTCGGAGAATGGAGTTTTAGTCATCTTGCCCATGAGACATGGTTCACAAGTATCAAATGATTCATAACCAAGTGATTCCAAAAGTCCATCTGCATGGAATTTGTTCATGCGCTTTACACCAATATGACCTAAACGACAGTGCCATAAGTATGTTGCACTATCATTATCAACTTTGCATCTTTTGGAATCAATATTATGAATATTTGTATCACTACGATCGAGATTCAATAAACCATTCACATTGGGTGTATGACCATAGAAGATTTTATTCATGTAAACAGAACAACAATTATTCTCTGACTTAAATGAATAACTGTATTGCAATAAACATGATCTAATCATATTCATGCTCAATGCGAACACCAAATAATAGTTATTTAGGTTCAACACTAATCCCGAAGGTAGAGCGAGTGTGCGATGGTGATCATATCAACCTTGGAATCACTTCCAACACAGATCGTCACCTTGCTTTTAACTTGTTTCTGCAACTCCTCTTTCGAGTTACTAATCTTAGCAACTGAACCGGTATCAAATACCCAGGGGTTTACTACAAACACTAGTAAAATACACATCAATAATATGTATATTAAATATACCTTTTTCACTTTGCCATCCTTCTTAGTGCACCATCGTGACTATTTCCTTCGCAGTAGAAGCACTCAGTTTCAGGTTTGGGGTCTAGCTTTGGGCTTCTTCACGGGAGTGGCAACTTGCTTGCCATTCTTCTTGAAGTTCCCTTTCTTTCCCTTGCCCTTTTTATTGAAACTAGTGTCTTGTTAACCATCAACACTTGATGCTCTTTCTTGACTTCTACCTTCGCCGATTTCAGCATCGCGAAGAGCTTGGGAATCGTTTTTGTCATCTCTTGCATATTACAGTTCATCATGAAGTTCTAGTAGCTTGGCGATAATGACTAGAGAACTCCGTCAATCACTATCTTATCTGGAAGATTAACTCCCACTTGATTCAAGCGATTGTAGTACCCAGATATTCCGAGTACATGCTCACTGGCTGAGCTATATTCTCCTCCGTCTTGTAGGCAAAGTACTTGTCAGAGGTCTCATACCTCTTGACACGGGCATGAATCTAAAAAATACCAATTTTCAGCTCTTGAAACATCTCATATGCTCAGTGGTGTTCAAAACGTTTTTGAAGTCTCGTTTCTAAGCCGTAAAGCATGGCGCACTAAACTATCAAGTAGTCATCATACCATGCTTGTCAAACATTCATAACGTCTGTTTTTGCTCCTACAATAGATCTGTCACCTAGCGGTGCATCAAGGACATAATTCTTCTATGCAGCAATGAGGATAATCCTTAGATCACGGACCCAGTCCGCATCATTGCTACTATAATCTTTCAACTTATTTTTCTCTAGGAACATATCAAAAATAGGGGAGATATATCGCGAGCTATTAATCTATAACACTGCAAATACTATCAGGACTAAGTTCATGATAAATTAAGTTCAATTAATCAAATTACTTAAGAACTCCCACTTAAATAGACATCCCTCAAGTCATCTAAGTGATACATGATCCAAATCAACTAACCCATGTCCGATCATCACGTGAGATGGGGTAGTCATCAATGGCGAACATCTCTAAGTTGATCATATCTACTATATGATTCACGTTCAACCTTTCAGTCTCTAGTGTTCTAAGGCCACGTCTGTACATGCTAGGCTCATCAAGTTTAACCCAAGTATTCTGCATGTGTAAAACTGTCTTACACCCGTTGTATGTGAACGTAGAGTCTATCACACCCGATCATCACGTGGTGTCTCGAAACGATGACTTTCACAATAGTGCATACTCAGGGAGAACACTATTACCTTGAAATTTAGTGAATGGATCACCTTATAGTGCTACTGTCGTTCTAAGAAAAATAGGATGCATATAAGATAAACATCACATGCAATCAAAATATGTGACATGATATGGCCATCATCATCTTGTGCTTTTGTCTCCATCTCCAAAGCATCGTCATGATTTCCATTGTCACCAGCTCGACACCTTGATCTCCATCATTGTGTCATGGTCATCTCGCCAACTATTGCTTCTACAACTATTGGTAACTCATAGCGATAAAGTAAAGCAATTACATGGCATTTGCATTTCGTACAATAAAGAGACAACCATAAGGCTCCTGTCAGTTGCTTGATATCTTACAAAACATGTTCATCTCATACAATAACATATATCACATCATGTCTTGACCATATCACATCACAACATACCCTACAATAACAAGTTAGACGTCCTCTACTTTGTTGTTGCAAGTTTTACGTGGCTGCTACGGGTTTCTAGCAAGAACCGTTCTTACCTACGGCAAAAACAACAACGGTGAGTCATCAAGTTTGCTGTTTTAACCTTCTTCAAGGACTGGCCATAGTCAAATTCAATTCAACTAAATTCGGAGAAACAGACACCCGCCAGCCACCTTTATGCAAAACTAGTTGCATGTCAATCGATGGAACCGGTCTCATGTGCGTGGACATGTTAGGTTGGTCTGGGCCGCTTCATCCCACAATACCGCTGAATCAAAATAAGACATTGGTGGTAAGCAGTATGACTATCACCGCCCACAACTCTTTATGTTCTACTCGTGCATATCATCTACGCATAGACCTAGCTCTAATACCACTGTTGGGAATCGTTGCATGGAAAACAAAAAATTTCTACGCACACGCAATGATCTATCCATGTAGATGCATAGCAATGAGGGGGAGAGTGTGTCTACATACCCTTGTAGACCGTAAGTGGAAGCGTTTCACGACGCGGTTGATGTAGTCAAACTTCTTCGCGCTTCAACCGATCAAGTACCGAACGCACGACACCTCCGCGTTCTGCACACGTTCAGCTCGGTGACATCCCTTGCCTTCTTGACCCAGCAAGACATTGAGGTAGTAGATGAGTTTTGTCAGCATGACGGCGTGGTGACGGTGATGGTGAAGTGATCTTCGCAGGGTTTCGCCTAAGCACCACGAAAATATGACCGGGG
>NC_057797.1:73872332-73878507 GCF_018294505.1 Triticum aestivum
GGTTGGGGTGTGAGGGGATAAGGGAGGCGGGATGGGCCAGCCAGGTGGGCCTGGTAGCCTAGCTGGGCCGAACGGCCAGGGAGGGTCTTTCCTCTCTTTTTGTTGTTTCTGTTTTTTTTTCTTTTATGTATTTTATTTCTTTTCTGTTTTATTTTGTTCCTGATTGTATTTTAGTTTTGTGAAGTACAAAAATGATCCCTAAATTGGTAATAGGAATTATACCACTGTCACAATTAACTTGGCACCTAAATATATTAGTTTGTAATTGTTTATCATTTTAAAGCATTTAAATAATTGTTTTTGCTATTGTTTTAGTTTATTTAGTGCATTTAAGTATTTTATTAAGAGATGATTTCTTCACCAGCATTTATTATGGATTATTAGACACATTAGGAACAATTTAGTTTTGACTTTTGAAAACTTTAATTGTTTTGACTTTAATTCAAATTTGAATTTGGTTCGGTTCCGAGCTAACACGAGATTATCAACAATAATCGAGGTGACGTGGCATCATTACCAGAGGGTTACTGTAGCTTGATTACCCGGGTGTCACACCCGTATATAAAGGAGCAAGGGGGGTGCGGCCGGCCAGGAGAGAGGGCGCGCCAGGAGGAGTCCTCCTCCCACCGGGAGCAGGACTTCCCCCCTTTCCTAGTTGGATTAGGACTTGGGAGGGGGAAAGTGGAGGGAGAGAGGAAGGAAAGGGGGCGTCGCCACCCTCTCCTTGTCCTATTTGGACTAGGGGGAGCGGCGTGCGGCCCAGCCCTGGACACCTCTCCTCTTCTCCGTAAAGGCCCACTAAGGCCCATTAACCTCCCGGGGGGTTCCGGTAACCTCCCGGTACTCCAGTAAAATCCCGATTTCACCCGGAACACTTCCAATATCCAAACATAGGCTTCCAATATATCAATCTTCATGTCTCGACCATTTCGAGACTCCTCGTCATGTCCGTGGTCACATCCGGGACTCCGAACAACCTTCGGCACATCAAAACATATAAACTCATAATATAACTGTCATCGAAACGTTAAGCGTGCGGACCCTATGGGTTCGAGAACTATGTAGACATGACCGAGACACATCTCCGGTCAATAACCAATAGCGGAACCTGGATGCTCATATTGGCTCCCACATATTCTATGAAGATCTTTATCGGTCAGACCGCATAACAACATACGTTGTTCCCTTTGTCATCGGTATGTTACTTGCCCGAGATTCGATTGTCGGTATCTCAATACCTAGTTTCAATCTCGTTACCGGCAAGTCTCTTTACTTGTTCCGTAATACATCATCCCACAACTAACTCATTAGTTGCAATGCTTGCAAGGCTTAAGTGATGTGCATTACCAAGAGGGCCCAGAGATAACTCTCCGACAATCGAAGTGACAAATCCTAATCTCAAAATATGCCAACCCAACAAGTACCTTCGAAGACACGTGTAGAGCACCTTTATAATCACCCAGTTACTTGTGACATTTGGTAGCACACAAAGTGTTCCTCCGGTAAACGGAGTTGCATAATCTCATAGTCATAGGAACATGTATAATTCATGAAGAAAGCAATAGCAACATACTAAACGATCGGGTGCTAAGCTAACGGAATGGGTCAAGTCAATTACATCATTCTCCTAATGATGTGATCCCGTTAATCAAATGACAACTCATGTCAATGGCTAGGAAACTTAACCATCTTTGATCAACGAGCTAGTCAAGTAGAGGCATACTAGTGACACTCTATTTGTCTATGTATTCACACATGTATTATGTTTCCGGCTAATCCAATTCTAGCATGAATAATAAACATTTATCATGATATAAGGAAATAAATAATAACTTTATTATTGCCGCTAGGGCATATTTCCTTCAGTCTCCCACTTGCACTAGAGTCAATAATCTAGATTACACAGTAATGATTCTAACACCCATGGAGCCTTGGTGCTGATCATGTTTTGCTCGTGGAAGAGGCTTAGTCAACGGGTTTGCAACGTTTAGATCCGTATGTATCTTGCAAATTTCTATGTCTCCCACCTGGACTAAATCTCGGATGGAATTGAAGCGTCTCTTGATGTGCTTGGTTCTCTTGTGAAATTTGGATTCCTTCACCAAGGCAATTGCACCAGTATTGTCACAAAAGATTTTCATTGAACCCGATGCACTAGGTATGACACCTAGATCGGATATGAACTCCTTCATCAAGACTCCTTCATTTGCTGCTTCCAAAGCAGCTATGTACTCTGCTTCACATGTAGATCCCGCCATGACGCTTTGTTTAGAACTACACCAACTGACAGCTCCACCGTTCAATGTAAACACGTATCTGGTTTGCGATTTAGAATCTTCCGGATCAGTGTCAAAGCTTGCATCAACGTAACCATTTACGATGAGCTCTTTGTCACCTCCATAAATGAGAAACATATCCTTAGTCCTTTTCAGGTATTTCAGGATGTTCTTGACCGCTGTCCAGTGATCCACTCCTGGATTACTTTGGTAACTCCCTGCTAGACTTATAGCAAGGCACACATCAGGTCTGGTACACAGCATTGCATACATGATAGAGCCTATGGCTGAAGCATAGGGAACATCTTTCATTTTCTCTCTATCTTCTGCAGTGGTCGGGCATTGAGTCTTACTCAACTTCACACCTTGTAACACAAGCAAGAACCCTTTCTTTGCTTGATCCATTTTGAACTTCTTCAAAACTTTTTCAAGGTATGTGCTTTGTGAAAGTCCAATTAAGTGTCTTGATCTATCTCTATAGATCTTGATGCCCAATATATAAGCAGCTTCACCGAGGTCTTTCATTGAAAAACTCTTATTCATGTATCCCTTTATGCTATCCAGAAATTCTATATCATTTCCAATCAACAATATGTCATCCACATATAATATTAGAAATTCTACAGAGCTCCCACTCACTTTCTTGTAAAAACAGGCTTCTCCAAACGTCTGTACAAAACCAAATGCTTTGATCACACTATCAAAGCTTTTATTCCAACTCCGAGAGGCTTGCACCAGTCCATAAATGGATCGCTGGAGCTTGCACACTTTGTTAGCTCCCTTTGGATCGACAAAACCTTGCGGTTGCATCATATACAACTCTTCTTCCAAAAATCCATTCAGGAATGCAGTTTTGACATCCATTTGCCAAATTTCATAATCATAAAATGCGGCTATTGCCAACATGATTCGGACAGACTTGAGCATCGCTACGGGTGAGAAGGTCTCATCGTAGTCAATCCCTTGAACTTGTCGAAAACCTTTTGCAACAAGTCGAGCTTTATAGACAGTAACATTACCGCCAATGTCAGTCTTCTTCTTGAAGATCCATTTATTCTCAATTTCTTGCCGATCACCGGGCAAGTCAACCAAAGTCCACACTTTGTTCACATACATGGATCCCATCTCATATTTCATGGCCTCAAGCCATTTTGCGGAATCTGGGCTCACCATCGCTTCTTCATAGTTCGTAGGTTCGTCATGGTCTAGTAACATAACTTCCAGAACAGGATTACCGTACCACTCTGGTGTGGATCTTACTATAGTTGACCTACGAGGTTCAGTAACTACTTGATCTAAAGTTTCATGATCATCATCATTAACTTCCTCACTAATTGGTATAGGTATCGCCGAAACCGGTTTCTATGATGAACTACTTTCCAATAAGGGAGCAGGTACAGTTACCTCATCAAGTTCTATTTTCCTCCCACTCACTTCTTTCGAGAGAAACTCCTTCTCTAGAAAAACTCCGAATTTAGCAACAAAAGTCTTGCCTTCGGATCTGTGATAGAAGGTGTACCCAATAGTCTCCTTTGGGTATCCTATGAAGACACATTTCTCCGATTTGGGTTCGAGCTTATCAGGTTGAAGCTTTTTCACATAAGCATCGTAGCCCCAAACTTTCAAAAACGACAACTTTGGTTTCTTATCAAACCACGGTTCATAAGGCGTCGTCTCAATGAATTTCGATGGTGCCCTATTTAACGTGAATGCGACGTTTCTAAAGCATAACCCCAAAACGATAGCGGTAAATCAGTAAGAGATATCATAGATCGCACCATATCTAGTAAAGTATGATTATGACGTTCGGACACACCATTATGCTGTGGTGTTCCGGGTGGCATGAGTTGCGAGACTATTCCGCATTGTTTCAAATGAAGACCAAACTCATAACTCAAATATTCTCCTCCACGATCAGATCGTAGAAACTTTATTTTCTTGTTACGATGATTTTCAACTTCACTCTGAAATTCTTTGAATTTTTCAAATGTTTCACACTTATGTTTCATTAAGTAGATATACCCATATCTGCTTAAATCATCTGTGAAGGTGAGAAAATAACGATATCTGCCACGAGCCTCAACATTCATCGGACCACATACATCTGTATGTATGATCTCCAACAAATCTGTTGCTCTCTCCATAGTACCGGAGAACGGCGTTTTAGTCATCTTGCCCATGAGGCACGGTTCGCAAGTACCAAGTGATTCATAATCAAGTGGTTCCAACAGTCCATCAGTATGGAGTTTCTTCATGCTCTTTACACCGATATGACCTAAACGGCAGTGCCACAAATAAGTTGCACTATCATTATCAACTCTGCATCTTTTAGTCTCAATATTATGAATATGTGTATCACTACTATCGAGATTCAACAAAAATAGACCACTCTTCAAGGGTGCATGACCATAAAAGATATTACTCATATAAATAGAACAACCATTATTCTCTGATTTAAATGAATAACCATCTCGCATCAAACAAGATCCAGATATAATGTTCATGCTCAGCGCTGGCACCAAATAACAATTATTTAGGTCTAATACTAATCCCGAAGGTAGATGTAGAGGTAGCATGCCGACTGCGATCACATCGACTTTGGAACCATTTCCACGCGCATCATCACCTCGTCCTTATCCAATCTTCGCTTAATCCGTAGCCCTTGTTTTGAGTTGCAAATAATAGCAACAGAACCAGTATCAAATACCCAGGTGCTACTGCGAGCATTAGTAAGGTACACATCAATAACATGTATATCACATATACCTTTGTTCACCTTGCCATCCTTCTTATCCGCCAAATACTTGGGGCAGTTCCGCTTCCAGTGACCAGACTGCTTGTGTAACATCCCAAAATTCTAAATTTTGGAATGTTATAATAAATAGATAGATTTGATTGATTGTTTGATTGATTGGGTGAAATTGAGTGAAATTCGAAAACTTTTTGAAAGTTAAATGAGAGGGAATAAAAGGACTTTCCCAAACTTTCATATTTGCTATCTGATCTCCATGAATTCAAATTATTTTCAAATACAAAACCCTTGAGCGAAGATGATATGACTTCTTCCATTTAAAGTAAATGAAAGGGTATTTGAAAATAATTGAATTTCATTTGGAAATATTTTCAATTCATAAATGAGAGAGAAGATAAAATGACTTCTTCAAATTATATGAAATATGAGTTGGGAGTTTCAAAGAATTAAATTCAAAGTTCTTTTGAATTTATTTTCATTTTGGAGTTATTTGAGTTTTATTCAAATTATTTTTCTCCAAAATAAAAATATATGGAAAATAGGGTAACATGATTCCCTACAATAGAAAATTGGAGAAAAATTAATTTGAAATCATTTTGGTATTTTTTAAAATGATTTTTTTGTTGGATTTTAATAGACCAGTAGCACTCATTGATTTATCTGAATTTATGTGAATTTTCTTTAATGCTAGAAAAATGTCCATGTTGTAGATATTCTTTTTCTGAAAATTTTGATATATTATATGCCTATATTATGTTTTGCCTCTATTTTCTTTTGTTTATTTCCGTTTGTCTCTGTTTAAGAAAACAAAAAAACAAAAAAAACTCTTCGAACAGTGCCAGGCCGAAGCCCAGCACTGCTCTCTCTCTCTCTCTCTCTCCGTGCCAGGCCAGCTGGCCCAGCAGGCCGCGGCCCAGCCCGCGTCGCCCCGTCCCCAACCTCCGCTCGGTCTCCCAAGCCAGCACGGGAGCGTCACCGCCGCCATGGACGCCGTGCGCCGCCCAGCCTCCTCCTTCCCCCTTCTCCACGCTACTCCTCCGCCCCTCCCACATATAAATGCCTGAGGCCCCGGCCCCTCTCTCTTCTCTCATTGCATCGCCGCCGCACTTGCTGCCGCCGCCGCCCGAATCGCCGCCTCCCGCATCCC
>NC_057797.1:73879000-73885899 GCF_018294505.1 Triticum aestivum
CTGCTAGCGCCGTCGCGCCGCTGGTCGCCTGCGCCGCCGCCCGCTAGCACCGCTGCCTGCCGCGCCACGCCGCATCCCGCCTACCGCCGCGCCAGAGTTCGCGTCATCGCCCACCTCGCCGTTGACCGCCGTCGGCCGAACCCCGGTTAACCGGTAATGAACCGCCCAGTCCGGTTTATTGTTTAGTTCGATTTTTTTATGTCGGTTCTTTTCGGTTAGTTAGGTTTAGCCGGTTTTTCTTTTAGTTAGATTTATTTAGTGGTCGTTCGTTAGTTAGGGTCTGGTGGCGAATGATTTTCGTTCGTTAGCATTCTATAACGAACGTTCATCCTTTAGTTTTTACTTCTTTTTATTAATTTTCGCAAGGGACCTATATGTGATAGTTTTTCTTACAGATTAGTCCCTCCGTTTCAAACGATCATAACTTTTTACTCGTTAGTCCAAATCCAACGAAACCAACGCCCACGTCTTCGTTACGATCTCCTCTATCCAGTAAAACAACTTAAACATGTTTTTGAAAGTTTTAAAATTTGAATTAGATTAGAGTTAGATTCAAACTTCGTTTGATCATAACTTGAGTTTCATAGCTCCGTTTGAGTTGATTCTTTTTGCAAATCGAAGCTCTTGACCTACACATTCTAATAAGGCCAAATTCACATAATTTTGTTACTGTTAGAAAATTTTTAATGTTGCAAGAGTTATTTGCTTGGTTTTGAAGTTTTCCGAATCGTCTTCTTCATTCTTTCTGATCTTTTGAGTGATTGCTTATGTGTGGTCACTATTGCTTGTTTATGATAGGTTGACTGGAGTGAGACGCCTAGATCTATCAAGAGTTTTGAGTGCGAATCATCTTCATCAACATTGTAGGCAAGTTCACACTTTGATCATACCTTTTTCATACCTAGTTTTTATTGCATTAGATCAAAACCTCAAACATTGCATGATTAGGATCTAATTAAATTGTGGGTATTGGGAAGTAGTTGATGAGGTAGGAACCTATTGCCCTGCATTTAAACCTTGGGAGTTACTATTACGTTATGCTTATAGTGCCATGCTATGCTCGTAGACGTGGATTGGGCTTTGAGAGTATTCATGACAGATGTGAGATTGTTAATTAATGGTTTACTTAAGGCGGCAACTTAAACACACATCTGGGTGGATTGAGGCACCTGGTTATTCTAGGATTGCCTGTCTAGGCACCTAGGTAGACCAGGATTGCCTGTTTTTTATGGCTCGCCACCCAGGCTCAAAGGGATCATGAGATTATTCATACTAGAAACTTCCGTGTGCAGCCACAAGCTATTATGGGCTCTAGCATAGTTGATTAAGTCGTGTGAACTCTTACAGTGGTAGACTAGCAGATGTAGGGGTTGTAGGTGGTACGGTCTACCCATCGTAAGGTGCAAACGCTTCTGAAATACTATGTATCGGTCATCCGTCTTCTCAAACACCATGTAGTGCGAGAAACCAAACGGAGGCGATCGAGTCTTGTGGGGAAAAGTGCGCAAACCTCTGTAGAGTGTACAAACTAATCATGATTAGTCGTGTCCCCGATTATGGACATCTTGAGTCTTTGGTACTTGGATTATCCTGTTGATCTCATCATGTTACTTTAAATTAAGTTTGTTGGGTTTAATGATGTTATTTAATTGGGATTGAGAATGTTGTCAACCATTCTCAATGTTTAACAACCATCATGATAGTTAATTAAAATGTATTCCTTTGTAGTAGGGGAAAATTGGCTTTACGCAAAACTATAACCATAGAACCTTTCCACCAGCCAAATATGCGTGTAGTGATAGCCATTGTTCATCATTTCTCGCTCTGGTGTGAATTTGCCAGTACATTCAATGTACTGACCCTTTGTGGCTGCAACGTCTCATGTTGCAGGAATCTTACGACGAGTAAGTGATACGTTAGGGTTACGATTTGTACACTCAACTTTGCCGTTGGTGTTGATGGGAATCCACAACCTTGTTACTTCCGCTATTTGGATTGAGGTAATAGTATTTACGTTACTTTTTACATGTGATTTACCTCTGTTATAAATCCTCAAGTACTATGTGTGTCAGCATACCGATCCAGGGATGACACTTAAGCACAGAGACTTGATCCATTCAGGTCGGGTCGCTACAAGATGGTATCAGAGCACATGTTGACTGTAGGACGTGACCCTAGAAACTGGCAAGCCCATAGCAAAGATTTTTCTCTAAAACTTTACTCTTCAAAAGGGTCTTTTTACCTCTCTTCTCTTCTGAGCTTATTCAAATATCCCCTTTTAGTGAGACCATACCCCCCTTTTCCCTTTTGACCCCTCGAGATTCGACTAATGAGACCACTCCAAGATGTACAATATATCGGACAACCGAGACCATTCGGAATGAAGAGGATTTTACCATACATTATGATAATGGAAACTACAACGGTTGAAGACCTAATACAAGTAGAATTTGAAGGCTCTGAAGAATTCCTAGATTTGTGTGACCTAGGAAGGCTACCCTTATGGAACTTGGCAGACTATGGAAGCTGTCAATACCGAGATCAAGGTGTATTGGAGAAATAATGAAACAAGGAGCATGAGAACTCGAAGTTTTGTCAAAGAAAACCCTAAGGAAGGAGATATCAACTATGGAGAGATAGCTCATGGAAATGACAAGAGCAGAAACACAGCTATCCATGATGTTATCGCCCGCTTATGCTATTGTCACTGTGCTGAGTTAAGCATGCATATGCATGGAAGGATTGGATGGTAGAAGGCTGATGGAGCATCTATCAGCAAGAGGTGAAGTTAACCTTAGCTAGTGTACCACCAGGATCTGGAGTGTTACATCAAGAAGTTAAGATGGACCTACAAGAAGCAGTATTTTGACAAGGAAGTATTTCATGAAGAACTCAGGAACCAAAAGCTGAAAGTAGCCAAATTGGAGGAAACAAAACCACAAGATACCGGAGACAGTAGGACCATGGCTTATGCCAAGGGTGTTGAAACCCTGAAGTTTGGAACACAACTCCAGAAATATTAAGGGACGTCATGATAGACTTTGCGACAACAAAGATGAACCTGGAAAAAGAACTTGAGAAGACAAGTATGATCGGAAGAAGCCATCGGAGTCATGAACAAGGCTTGAAGAGTTTGGAGACGTTGAAGATTTATTGACCTTTAGAAGACCAAACCCCTGTTATATGCCTACGCTAGATGCGATGTTTGTGAGCTGTCATTTGTTTGATGTTTTTCGACAGCCACAACAAAAATCTATCTTTTCAAAACTGTTGTTTGCATTGTGTGTATCCCTCTCTATCTCTCTAATCTCACCCCAAACCCATGGACCCAATAGAGGATGAATGGAGATGAGCTTGTATTTTCTGGACCGATGAGTCAGTTGGAGATAGACCGATGGATTCAGAACATGGAGGATCACATGGAGAATAACCCTATAGTCAGAAAGGATATGACCCAGCATGCTCTTCACTGCTTTGAAAGAGGTGCTGCTACTTGGTGGAGGATATACCAAACCATCAACGAATGGCAAGGAGTAACCACTTGGAAAGAATTAAAGTTGACTCTGCAGAGATCTCAACTTGTGTCCCAGAAGTTGAAGACTTATGGAAAGGGTATGAAGAAACCTTGTGCATGCAAGATTTGTGGAGAAATAGGACACACCCATAAAGAACACAAGGATGAATGCCCTAATTGCGAAGGAAGTCACCTAGTTGAAGAATGCCCAACTAGGCAGATTACTTGTTTCTTGTGTGAAGGGACTACCCACTATCCTGCTCAGTGTCACATTTACCCCAGGGTACAACGAACCATCCAGCAGAAGAAAGAAGTAATGAAAGGAGCCCTCATGGAAATTTTAGAAGAAGCTGTGATGGAGGACACGCCCAAAGAAGAACCAATTAAACCCTACACTAAGACTTGCTATTCATGTGGAGAAGAAGGACACATCTCCCAAAATTGTTTGAATGGGGATCTAGTAGAATTCCCGACAGAGGAAGTAGAATATGACCCACAGGAAATAGAAGCCATGATTGGCATGGAAAGGTCCAGGAAGAGAAGCAGATTGGATTCTAGGAAGGACCTGAGTCATATCACCTGTTACAGGTGCAAGGAGTCAGAGCACTACCTCAACAATTGCCCAAAAAGGAAACCTTGATACTTGTCAGAAGTAATATGTTTTAGTTGAAATGGAGCAGGGCACTTTGCCAGAGAAAGCCCCAAGGAGAAGGAAACTTGTGCTAGATAGTTGAGTTTGCAACAAAAGAAATGGAGTAGTAGAAGTGAGAACATTTTCTTTTATATTGAGGTGTTGAGTTGAGACATGTAATGGAAAAGCAAGAGAATGTAATCATTGGAGAATCAATAAAGTTAGCATCGTTGGTAAAGATTTGGGTTTTACTCTATGAAGAAGGATTTTGACCATTTTTGAGGATATGAGAAATATGGTCTATGGAAGATTTGTGCATTTTAAGGGTGGTAGTACCCAGTAAGAACCCTTGACCCCTAGAAAAGATAAAGATACTCCACTGAGTGGATTTCGGACAAAATGAATATGAGTTTTGTCTCGATATGTGTGATGCCCCAAGAGTATGTGGGATGAAGTTGGAGACCGTCAGTTGTTTGGACCAAATGTGATCAAGGAGTCAGAAGAGAATGTTAAGTTTATTCGAGATAGACTGAAGGTACCTCAGTCCAGGCAGAAGAGTTATGCAGACTTAAAAACGCAAGGAGGTAGTCTATGAAATTGGAGACAGAGCATGACTTCATGTGTTCCCTCTGCGAGGAATTAAACGATTTGTAGTTAAGGGAAAGTTAGCCTCGAGATTTGTAGGACCATACCAAGTTTTGGAGCGTATGGGAGAAGTGGCCAACAAGTTGGAGTCACCCGAAGGACTGTCAGGAGTTCAAGATGTGTTTCACGTTTCCCAGTTGAAGAAGTGCCATGCAGAGATGGCCAATATTCCCCTGTAAGGACGCTTGACCCTGGAAAGGATAATGATGTGGAATATGGACTCCATAAGTATAAGTTTTTATCTCGGTATGTGGGATATCCCACGAGGATGAAGAGATAAATTACTATTGAATATAAAGGAAGTATGATGTCGGAAATATGGATCAATGGAAACTCCATGATGAGTCTGAGTAATCACGTCTTAGTTTGGTGCCAATAGAAGGAAGGAAGACAGTACAATTGGATGGATTCAAGAATACTAGGAAGTTGGAAGTTGGAATAATGATCAGTTGCCCGATGATAAGTTCAAGGACTACAAGTGATGAGAATGGCCATAACCCACAGGCCCCGGGACCTACCAAGAAGCAAGCACATTCTTGCTAAAGGAAAAAACCCTCGAGGAAGATACGACGTTTATCTATAGATGATCTTATAGGAGTTTACGCAAACCTGAGAGTGGTGAAGGAACGATAGATGATTGTCTGGCTTGCAGAATCTATGGATATATCCGAACTTCATTCGTCGACAAGAGAAATTCTGCAATGCTTGTGAGGATGACCGAGTGTTAGTATGCGAGATTCGCTAAACTGTATACATGGTAATGATTTGGGTGTGGGATGGATTGATCACCATACCGACTTACTCTTATTATTCGCCTTGATATATGGGATGGTAAATCTGAGTGACTTACCTATAGTAGAGAGACAACGATCAAAACTCTGTTTAAAACCTTAGAATGGTATAAGAATTTTTCCCGTGTACAAGGCAGCTTTGCCAACCGTAGGTTATACGGTGAGGTTCAACCCAGACCCATTTCCTGCAGGAGAAACCCTAAATTGTTAACCACCATGAGATATCGATAGTTATTTATAATTGGCGACAGACCCATCAGCTAAGAAGACCCAGTCCCGGACTAATCTTACCAAGAAGAAAGGATACAGAAGAATTGAGGAAAAGGTTATGCCACTGCCTGAAGAGCTCAGAGAAGGAGTTTTCTCGAAGATCTGAGAAGACCGGCACTGTCAAGAATAAGGATGGCGTATATGAGTTTTGATGGAACTGTAACGATGCTTCTAAGGGTGGTAGCACCCCAGACCCCGTGTGATGATCGATGGATTTTGAGGAGACCCCCAAACCCTAACCTATTTCTTACTAGCCTCTCCGAATCTCGAGGACGAGATTCATTTTAAGGGTGGTAGGTTTGTAACATCCCAAAATTCTAAATTTTGGAATGTTATAATAAATAGATAGATTTGATTGATTGTTTGATTGATTGGGTGAAATTGAGTGAAATTCGAAAACTTTTTGAAAGTTAAATGAGAGGGAATAAAAGGACTTTCCCAAACTTTCATATTTGCTATCTGATCTCCATGAATTCAAATTATTTTCAAATACAAAACCCTTGAGCGAAGATGATATGACTTCTTCCATTTAAAGTAAATGAAAGGGTATTTGAAAATAATTGAATTTCATTTGGAAATATTTTCAATTCATAAACTTCATGCAGCTCAATGATTTTCATGAGAGAAGATAAAATGACTTCTTCAAGTTATATGAAATATGAGTTGGGAGTTTCAAAGAATTAAATTCAATGTTCTTTTGAATTTATTTTCAATTTGGAGTTATTAGAGTTTTATTCAAATTATTTTTCTCCAAAATAAAAATATATGGAAAATAGGGTAACATGATTCCCTACAATAGAAAATTGGAGAAAAATTAATTTGAAATCATTTTGGTATTTTTTAAAATGATTTTTTTGTTGGATTTTAATAGACCAGTAGCACTCTTTGATTTATCTGAATTTGTGTGAATTTTCTTTAATGCTAGAAAAATGTCCATGTTGTAGATATTCTTTTTCTGAAAATTTTGATATATTATATGCCTATATTATGTTTTGCCTCTATTTTCTTTTGTTTATTTCCGTTTGTCTCTGTTTTTAAAAAAACAAAA